>NC_057730.1:57826396-57830480 GCF_004010195.1 Chiloscyllium plagiosum | reverse complement strand
CTGCACCCGATGTGGCCTCCTCTACATTGGGGAGACAGGCCGCCTATTTGCGGAACGTTTCAGAGAACACCTCTGGGTCACCCGCAACAACCAACCCAACTGCCCTGTGGCTGAACACTTTAACTCCCCTTCCCACTCCACCAAGGACATGCAGGTCCTTGGCCTCCTCCATCGCCAGACCATGGCAACACAACGCCTGGAGGAAGAGCGCCTCATCTTCCGCCTAGGAACCCTCCAACCACAAGGGATGAATGCAGATTTCTTCAGCTTCCTCATTTCCCCCTCTCCCCCTTATCTCAGTCCCAACCCTCAGACTCAGCACCACCTTCTTTACCTGCAATCTTCTTCCCTACCTTTCCGCCCCCAACCCCTCTTCGGCCTATCACCCTCACCTGAACCTCCTTCCACCTATCGCATTCCCAACGCCCCTCCCCCAAGTCCCTCCTCCCTACTTTTATCTTAGTCTGCTTGGCACACCCTCCTCATTCCTGAAGAAGGGCTTATGCCCGAAGCGTCGATTCTCCTGCTCCTTGGATGCAATCTGACCTGCTGCGCTTTTCCAGCAACACATTTCCAGCTCTGATCTCCAGCATCTGCAGTCCTCACTTTCTCCTAAGTAACATTTGTGCCACACAAATGCCAGGCCACGACCATCATAAATAAGAGACAGTCTAGTCACTGTCCTTTGACATTAAATGTCTTACCATCACTGAATCCCCCGTTATCAACATCCTGGGGGTTATCATTGACCAGAAACTCAACTAAGCTCACCACATAAACACAGCGGATACAAGAGCTGGTCGGAGGCTAAGGATACTATGCTGAGGAATTCACTTCCTGACTCCCCAAAGCCTGTCCATTATCTATAAGGCACAAATCAGGAGTGCGATGAATATTTACCACTTGTCTGGATACATACAGTTTCAACAACACCAAGCTTGACACGATCCAGGACAAAGCAGCCCACTTGATTGGCACGACATCCACAGCATTCACTCCCTTCATCATCAATGCTCAGTAGCAGCAGTGTGTGCTATCTACAAGATGCGCTGCTGAACTTCACCAAATATCCTCAGACATCACCTTCCAACCCCGCAATCACTTCCATCCAGAAGGATAAGGGAAGCAGATATGTGGGAACACCAACTCATCTTCCTTCGTGTAATCCAAAGAAAGCGATGGGACCAGACGGAGTACCAGGCTGTGCACTCAGACCATGTGCAGATCAACTGGCAGAGGTCTTCTGACATCCTCAACCTCTCCCTGCAGCAAGCCACTGTCCCTGCCTGTTTCAAGAGGGCCAACATCACCCCTGTGCCTAAGAAGGCTCATGCAGCATGTCTCAATGACTACCGCCCAGTGACCCTAACATCGGTGGTCATGAAGTGCTTTGAAAGGCTGGTCATGGCATTAATCAACTCCAGCCTCCCCACTACTCTTGACCCACTCCAATTTGCCTATCGGACCATCCGATCCACGTCAGATGGCATATCACTTGCCCTTCACTCTTCTCTGGAACATCTTGACACCAAGAACAGCTATGTAAGAATCCTGCTCATTGCCTACAGTTCAGCCTTCAACACGATTATTCCCTCGAGACTGATTACTAAACTTAGTGATCTCGGACTAAGCCCCACTCTCTGCAACTGGATCCTCAGTTTCCTGACCCACAGGCCACAATCAGTGAAGATTGGGGACAATATTTCATCTTCACTAACACTCAACACTGGAGCCCCCCAGGCGGTGTGCATTCAGCCCCCTACTATACTCACTGTATACCCATGACTGCATCGCCAAGAGGAACTTCAATTATCCAAATGAGATGGGTGGGCACTATTTTGTTCGGATAATCAAGTATTCAGTCACACATTAACAGCACAGAGGTGGAAGGAGTGGAGAGTGTCAAGCTCCTGGGAGTGGTCATCCACAACAAGCTTTCTTGGACTCTTCATGTGGCTTGTTGGACTCTTCAAAGGCCAACAACATCTCTTCGTTCCTCAGGCAGCTGAGGAAATTTGGCATGACGGCAAATACCCTTACAACTTTTATAGGTGCGCCACTGAGAGCATTCTGTCTGGATGTATCACTACTTGGTATGGCATCTGTACCATTCAAGATCGGAGATGGTTACAGAGAGTGGTGAACTCAGCCCGGGCAATCACAAAGGCCAACCTCCCATCTATAGAGTCCATCTAACAGGTCCGCTTTCAAGGAAAGGCCACCAGCATTTTCAAAAGATCCATCCCACCCTGGCAATATTTTTCTACAATCTCTACCATTGGGGAGAAGGTACAGAAGTCTGAACACATGCACCAGCCGGTTTCAAAACAGTTTCTACCTTACTGTTGTCAGAATACTGAATAGACTCTCAAATTCTTTGCATTTGCCTGTACCTGTGCTTTTTGTTTTCGCCATTGTTTACCCACTATTTACTTAGCTATGTTATTTAAACTCTGTGATCTGCCTGTATTGCTTGCAAGACAAAGCTTTTAACTGTGTCTCGGCACACGTGACAATAAATTCAATTCAATTCAATTCAAATTCCCCTCCAAGGAACTCACCATCCTGACTTGGAAATATATTGCCGTTTCTTCACTGTTGCCGGGTCAAGATTCTGGAACTCCTTCCGTAATGGTATTGTGGATCTACCCACAGCAAGTGGTATGCAGTGGTTCAGTGCCACCTTCTCAAGGGTAACGGCGATAAATGCTGGTCAGCTAGTGATGCCCAGATCCCACCAATGAATGCATTTTTTAAAACTAATACTGATTGTGTTAAGAATGAGACTGACAATCAAGTTAAGGTTGTCGGACTGACTCGCAATGTCGTGCATTTGTGCATACTGGAAAATGGATATTTGCTGACAGAAAGAAGAAGTACACAAATCGTGCTGATTTCAACTTAAACGAAATCGGCAAAAATTATTCTTTGGCTCATCTGGTTCATTTCTCAGGGCAATACCTTTACTCGCCAGATGTCACCAAATCTTGGCAGTTAACTGCTAGTCATTTGTCTGAGGGAGGGTTACCTGACCCGAAACATTAACTCTGATTTCTCTTCACAGATGCTGTCAGATCTGCTGAGTGTTTCCAACAACTTCTGTTTTTGTTTTTGATTTAAAGCAGTTCTTTCGGTTTTTATTTTAACTGCTCGTCGTTATCTAACTAGTGCATTTTTAAGAGGACCACATCTAGAAAAGTTCACATGAGAAAATATAAAAATTAGGAATCTTTTAATTATCCTCAAATTACTTTTGTAGGTACAAAAGGTAAAAAGAATTTAAGTAGGATTAGCAAGACACATATTTGAAAACGAAGAGAAATCAAAATACAATTTGTTTGTTTAAGTGGACGGCACAGTGGCTCAGTGGTTAGCACTGCTGCTTCTCAGTGCCAGGGACCCGGGTTCGATTCCAGCCTCAAGTGACTGTCTGTGCGGAGTTTGCGCATTCTCCCCGTGTCTGCGTGGGTTTCCTCCGAGTGCTCCAGTTTCCTTCCACAATCCAAAAGTAGGCAGGTCAGGTGAATTAGCCATCCTAAATTGCCCATAGTGTTAGGTACATTAGTCAGGGGTAAATATAAGAGACTATGTCTGGGTGGGTCACTCTTCGGAGAGTCGGTGTGGACTTGTTGGGCCGAAGGGCCTGTTTCCATACTGTAGGGAATAATTACCTAATTAAGTGAACTGGATATTTTAAAAGGAGAAAGTGAGGTCTGCAGATGCTGGAGATCAGAGCTGAAAATGTGTTGCTGGAAAAGCGCAGCAGGTCAGGCAGCATCCAGGGAACAGGAGAATCGACGTTTCGGGCATAAGCCCTTCTTCAGGAATGAGCAAAGTTTGTCCAGCAGGCTAAGATAAAAGGTAGGGAGGAGGGACTTGGGGGAGGTGCGTCGGAAATGCGATAGGTTGGAAGAGGTCAAGGTGAGGGTGATAGGTCAGACTGGAGTGGGGGCGGAGAGGTCGGGAAGAAGATTGCAGGTTAGGAAGGCGGTGCTGAATTCGATGGATTAGACTGAGACAAGGTGGGGGGAGGGGAAATGAGGAAACTGGTGAAATCCGAGTTCATCCCTTATGGTTGGAGGGT
>NC_057730.1:57806683-57825478 GCF_004010195.1 Chiloscyllium plagiosum | reverse complement strand
TTTGGAGGAAGTGGGAGGATTGGAAAGAGAAGTTGTTCAGGGTGAGGACTAGTTCAGTCAGTCGAAGGACGGTGTCAGTGGAAGGGTACTGGTTGGTACGGCGGGAAAGGAAGAAGCGGAGGGCTTTGAGTCCTTCGTGATGGGAGTTGGAGGTGTACAGGGACTGGATGTCCATCGTGAAGGTAAGGCATTGGGGACCGGGGAAGCGAAAATCATGGAGCAGGTGGAGGGTATGGGTGGTGTCCCGAACGTAGGTGGGGAGTTCTTGGACTAGGGGGGACAGGACCGTGTCAAGGTATGCGGAGATATTTTAAAACCCAATGCTATTACATGCTGTCTCATATCCTCATAATGTTCTTCATAGAATACAGTGAAACCAAAGCTTACTAACTGAATATTTCTCTAGGTCTGTGTTTGTGCGATTGGCTAATATTATTGTTCTTTTGGTGAGCTTGTGGTCACAAATCACGACTTGTACTGGTGATGACGAGTGTAAACCGTGTGGCTACAACAACAAATTGTATCCAGTGAGTACAAAGTTTTTTTTTAAATGCGCAAATATCTGTAATTAGCTTGAAATGGGTATAAAATGCTCTGGTGATGAGAATTTCAATTTGCATGTAGCATAAACAGAATGCAATAAAATGTGTAGTCATCAAGAAATAAGAATCTTTCATGTTTAGTTCTGATACAGAAAAGGTGCATTCTAACGTAATATCAATACTTTCACATTAAGTGAAATCAATGCACAGGTTTGCAAAACGGTTTCATAGAATCTTAAAATCCCTACAGTGTGGAAACAGACCATTTGGCCCAACAAGTCTGCACGACCCTCTGAAGAGTAACTCACACAGGCCCATTCCCCTGCCCTATTCTTCTACATTTCCCTAACTAATGCACCTGACCTACACATCCCTGAACACTACGGGCAATTTAGCATGGCCAGTTAACCTAACCTGCACATCTTTGGACTGTGGGAGGAAACCGGAGCACCCAGAGGAAACCCATGCAGACACGGGGAGAACGTGCCGCCCACACAGACAGTTGCCTGAGGCTGGAGTCAAACTCGGATCCCTGGCTCTGTGGGGCAGCAGTGCTAGCCACTGAGCCACTGTGTTGCCCCAAGTAAGATCCTAAGAACTAGGAGCAGAAGTAGGCATTGGAAATGATAATGGCTGATCTATTTCTGCCTCAACTCCATTTTTTTGCCCACTCTCCATAACCTTCAGCCCATTACTATTTAAAAAACGGTTTATCCCCATAAATTTACTCAATGTTTTGGCATCCACTGTACTGTGGGGTAGTGAATTCCATGTAGTTTCACCTCTGTGTTAGAGAAGTAATTTCTCCACATTCCTGTCTTAACTGAAAACCGTGACTCCTATTCTAGATGTCCCCATGTGAGGAAACATAGTTTCTATGTCTACTTGTTCAATCCCCTTTGACATCTTCTATATCACAATTCGATCTCCTCTCATTCTTCTAAACCCCTGAGCACAGACATAAACTGCTCAATCACTCTTTGTAGACAAGCCCTTCATTTCTGGAATTAATCTCGTAAATAAAAAAAGTGAGCAATTATATACTTATAAAGCAACCATTGCATTATTCTTAATAGATTTTCACTCATTTTGGATAGCTTTGCAGTTAATTAACCTGCATAGAAATGGATAATATGTCATTAGTTTTAACATGTGATTTATATATAATGAAAGGTGAAATGTTTATGTTTAACAAGCTCCTTTAATAGCATTTACTTTTGTTATATTCAACTTGTATAAAGATAAATGTTAATAATTCATGCTGCATTGCAAATTATGTTAGTTATATTTGATTTAAAATGAGTTGTTGAAATGGTCCTATTCATTAACTGTTAAACATGAGAACATTGGCAGTGTAATATTGAAGAATTTTAATCTGTGTGAAAAGTAATCATCATTAAAACCTTTTACCAGGTTTATATATTACTTTAGTTCGAGATTCAAAACACTCAAAACATAGGGGGCATAAAAAAAGTGGATGGTTGCCTTGCATGTGAGGGACTTCTGGGAGGTTCAAGTTATCTTAATAATATATCATTCGATGAAAATCCAGGTCAACAGTTGGTGGTAGCTATGCTTCAATAAAAAGGAGAGAATTCGTGTTATGGCAATATTAACATAAAAACTGCAATAATTATAATGGAGAACTTTATGTAGAGTCATAGAGTCACAACTTCTCCTATATTGACTGGCATTTAGAGCAAGAGACTTAGACAGGGCAGAATTTGTTGAATGCATCCAAGAGGACTTCTTGAAATAGTATGTGGGTCGGCCAATTTGGGGAGAGGCCATACTGGACCTTGTATCGGCTAATAAGCCTGGCCAGGTAATTAACCTTTCAGGGGAAGAGCATTTTGGAAATAGTGATCACAACTCCTTAAGTTTTAAGATCGCTATGAATAAGGATAAGTCAGGATCTTGCTGGAATTGGGAGGAACTGTTATTGGGCAAGTCCACATTTGACATGTGGGAGTTGCTGATGAGAGTTCAGGACCAGCATGTTCTAGTAAGGAGGAAGAACAAGGATGGTAAGGGACCCTTGGATAATGAGGGAGGTTGTGAATTTAGTCAAAAGGAAAAAGAAGCGTATGTAAAGTTTAGGAAGCTAAAAGTGAGAAAGATAAAGAAAGCAGGAAAGAAATCAAGCAGGCAATTGGGAGAGCAAGAAGGGGAAATGAAATAACTTTGGCAAATGGGGTTAAAGAGTATCCCAAGACATTCTATACATACATTAAAAACAAAAGGATAACTAGGGAGAGGGTAGGACCACTCAAGGATAAAGTGGGGAACTGGTGCTTACAGGCAAAGGATGTTGGTGAGATACTAAGTGAGTGCTTTGCGTCAGTATTCCCCCAGGAGAAGGAGTTGGAGGATAGTTAGATTTCTGTGGAAGATGCTAAAATGCTAGGGCATTTTGAGATCAAGAAAGTAGAAGTGTTGGATCTCTTGAAGGCCATTAAGGTGGATGAGTCCCCAGAACCCCACGGTATCTACCCAGGTTATTGAGAGAAGTAAGAGAGGAGATTTCTGGGGCCTTGACTAAGATCTTTGTATCCTCGCGAGCCACTGGAGAGGTCCTGGAGGACTGGCAATTTAGCTAACGTTGTTCCTGTGTTCAAGAAGTGAAATAGGGAGAATCCAAGAAGCAGTAGACCGGTGAGAATCACATTGCTGGTTGGGAGGCTGTTGGAGAGAATTCTTAGGGATAGAATTGAGAAGGAATGGCCTAATTAGGGACAGTCAGCATGCCTTTGTGTAGGGCAAGTCATGTCTTACTAACTTGATTGAATTTTTCAGTGAGGTGACAAAGGTGATCGATGAAGATAGAGCAGTGGGTGTTGTCTACATGCATCTTTGTAAAGCTTTTGACAAGGTCCCTCATGGTAGGCTCACCCACAAAATTA
Organism: Chiloscyllium plagiosum; assembly: GCF_004010195.1. Taxonomy (NCBI): domain Eukaryota; kingdom Metazoa; phylum Chordata; class Chondrichthyes; order Orectolobiformes; family Hemiscylliidae; genus Chiloscyllium; species Chiloscyllium plagiosum. The sequence continues at coordinate 57,822,033 of NC_057730.1, read as the reverse complement.
AGATGCATGGGATCCAAGGTGACATGGCCACATGGATTCAGAATTGGCTTGCCTACAGAAGGCAGAGGGTACTGGTGGATAAGTGTTTTTAAGGCTGGAGGTCTGTGACTAATAGTGTTCCATAGGGATCTGTACTGGGACCTCTGCTGTTTGTGATATATATATATATATATAAATGACTTGGATGAAAACGTAGATGGCTGGATAAGTACGTTTGCAGCTAACTCATAGACCAGGGGATTTGTGGATAGTGTAGAAGGTTGTCAAAGGATACAGTGGTATATAGATCAGTTGCACATATGAACAGAGAAATGGCAGATGGAGTTTAATCCGTGTAAGTGTGAGGTGCTGCATTTTGGGAGATCAAATGTTTAAGGAAAAATATACAGTTAATGGCAGGGCACTGAACATCATTGGTGGACAGGGGATCTTGGGGTTCAAGACCACTTAATAGATAAGTTGGTAAAGAAGGCGTAAGGCAAACTTGCCTTTATTGGTCAGGAATTGAGTTCAAGAGTCAGGATGTCATGTTGCAGCTTTATAAGACTTTGGTTAGGTTACTTTTAGAGTATTATGTTCAATTCTGGTCTCCACATTACAGGAAGAATGTGGGAGGCAATGGAGAGGGTGCAGAAGAGGTTTACTGGATGCTGCCTGGTTTAGACGGTATGAACTACTGGAAGAAGCGGGCATACATTTAAGGCAAGGGATAAAGTTCAAAGGAGATGTGAGGGACAAGTATTTTACACAGCGAGTGGTAGGAGGCTGGAATGTGCTCCCAGGATAGTGGCAGAGGCAGATACATTGGGGCGTTTAAGGGAATTTTAGAAAAGCACATGAATGTACAAGGAATGGAGGGATAAGAGGGAGAGTCCACCACTGTTACTGGCAGGGCATTCCATGAACTAACGACTCGCTGAGTGAAGATACATTGGGGCGTTTAAGGGAATTTTAGAAAAGCACATGAATGTACAAGGAATGGAGGGATATGGATCAAGGTCAGGCAGAAGGGATTAGTTTAATTTGGTTCCATGGTTCAACTCATCCTTGCTGACCAAGTGTCCCAAAGTTACCTAGTCTGACTTGTCTGCACTTGTCCCACATTCCTCTGAACCTTTTCTATTCATGTACTTATCCAAATGTCTTTTAATGTTGTAGATATAAGTATATCTACATTTCCTCTGTCAGTTCATTCTAAATATGAACCACCCACTGTGGTTGCCACTCATGTCCCTTTTAAATCTTTCTCCTCATCTTTTCATATGTTCCTTATGATTTTATAAACATTTATGAGGTCACCCCTCAACTTCATACACTCCAGTGAAAAAGGCCGTGGGTGGCACAGTGGTTAGCACTGCTGCCTCACAGCGCCAGAGACCCGGGTTCAATCCCCGCCTCAGGTTTCTGTCTGTCTGGAGTTTGCACATTCTCCCTGTGCCTGCGTGGGTTTCCTCCGGGTGCTCCGGTTTCCTCCCACAGTCAAAAGGTGTGCAGGTCAGGTGAATTGGCCATGCTAAATTGCCCGTAGTGTTAGGTGAAGGGGTAAATGTAGGGGAATAGGTCTGAGTGGGTTGCTCTTCGGCGGGTCGGTTGCGCTTCGGCGGGTCGGTGTGGACTTGTTGGGCCGAAGGGCCTGTTTCCACAGTAAGTAAGTAATCTAAAGTAATCTATCCAGGCTCTCCTTGTAATTGAAACTAGAACATGAGGGCATTGCCTCAAAATGAGGGAGAGAAGATTTAGAACTGAATTGAGGAGGAATTCCTTCATCCAGAGGGTTCCGAATCTGTGGAATTCCCTGACCAGTGAAGTATTTGAGACTTCCTCGTTGAATGTTTTTAAAGCTAAGATGAAAAGTTTTTTGAACAATGAAGTAATTAAGGGTTATGGTGAGAGGATGGATTAGTGGAGCTGAGGCCACGGAAAGATCAGCCACGATCTTATTGAATGGTGGAGTGGGCTTGAAGGGCCAAATACCCAACTCATGTTCTTACGTATTAAACCATTCAGTCCTGGCAACGTCTTTGAAAATCTTTTCTGAACTCTCTCCAATTTAATAATACCTTTCATATAGCAAGGTGATTCAAATATGATCTCACAATATCCTTTGCAACCTCCACCTGACATCACAAGTCCTATCCTCAGCAGTCTGAGCAAGCATGCTGAGTGCCTTCTTTACCACTTTGTCTACCTGTAATGCAACTTACAAAGAATTTACCTGAATCCTCAGGTCTCTTTTGGCTGCTTCTATGCAGTTCTAAGTTTTCTTTTCCCTTTCTTAATCTGCAGCTTTTTTCCTGCTGTTTCATTTTGAAGCAATTTTTAATTTAATTTGCTTTTGCTATGTTATGTTTTTTTTTCATGCAAGTCCTGCAATCCTTTTGAAATATTTAGCTCACTCATGAGCTCAACTATGGCAACATGTAGTAGGATTTTTAACTTGTCAGTGTAGCAAATGAGTTTATGCTGTCAACATGGTTTCAAAACCCATGAGTGATCCAAATGCTTAATTATGCAATTACAGTGAGGGATACAAGCATTCAAAAATAAATTCAATGAGGCAGAATAGGCACATCCTTCAAAAATATTGCAGGGAAAAGTACATAAATATAACAAAAGGAAATTAAATAAAAGTTGCTCCAAAATGTATAAATAGAAAAATGTTGTTTAGGAACAGGGAAGAGAAAATTAATGCTAATATACAAGGAGTGAAATTACATAATAAGTATGCATACTGTAAAAACCTAGAAAATAACTGCAAAGTAAAGTAACAGAATGTCTTAAATTATTGTAATAGAAGTATAGTAGCCAGGGCATAGGTTAAACCTGATCCAAATGGAGTCAAACTTGAGAAGAAACTTGAGATGAATAATCCAATAATATATTGCTATTTTCAGGTTTCTTTCTGGGAGGGTACAAAGAAAATATAGAGATGGAAATGTGTTGCTGGAAAAGCGCAGCAGGTCAGGCAGCATCTGGGGAACAGGAGAATCGACGTTTCGGGCATTAGCCCTTCTTCAGGAATCCTGTTCCCTGGATGCTGCCTGACCTGCTGCGCTTTTCCAGCAATACATTTCCATCTCTAATCTCCAGCATCTGCAGACCTCACTTTCTCCACAAAGAAAATATAATCAGGCATTCATAACATACATATACTAAACCTGTGCTTTAAGGGATGGAAACTAATAAGCCTCTCTGTTTGAAATCTACTCCAGAATAATATGAAAGAGCAGGGAAAAGCATATGGACGTACATGGAATAGTGTAGGTTAGATGGGCTTCAGATTGGTATGACAGGTCGGCGCAACATCGAGGACCAAAGGGCCTGTACTGCGCTGTAATGTTCTATGTTCTATATGTTCTAAATTTCGGTCTTAGCAAGATTTAACGACACAAGAAATAAATTGATTCTAGATTTTAAAAGGACTCCAGACCAAAACTCTCAATCTGATATTGCAGACTCATTTGCTTTTGCATTTCATTTCACTGATCTCTTGCCTAATATGGTTATGTATTTCAGTGCTGGGAAACCCGAATAGGACAAGAAATGTACAAGTTAATGATATTTGACTTAATAATAATTTCATCAGTTGCATTGTTTGTGGAATTCCCCAGAAAGTAAGTAATATTTATGTTCCCACCCTTTCCCATTTCATATCTTCAGACATTGTGAATTGGTACAGGATTTAATACTTTAAGATTCATGATTATTTAATGATCAGCAAGGTCATCTATGTGTGGAACCACAGGATTTGGGGAGATACTAAACAAGTTTTTTGCATCAGTGTTTACTGGGGAGAAGGATATGGAAGGTAGAAAACATGGGAAAATAAATAGAGACAGCTTGAAAAATGTCCATATTACAGAGGATGAAGTTTTGGATGTCTTAAAACGCATAAAGGTGGTTAAATCCCCAGGATCTGATCAGGTGTACCTTAGACCTCTGTGGGAAGTTATGGAAGTGATTGCACAGCCCTTTGCTGAGATATTTGTATCATTGATAGCCACAGGTCAGGTGTCAGAAGACTGGAGGTTGGCTAAGGTGGTGCCACTATTTAAGAAATCTGGTAAGGAAAAGCCAGGGAACTATAGACAGGTGAGCCCGACATTGGTGTTAAGCAAATTGTTGGAGGGAATCCTGAGGGACAGGACTTACACGTATTTGGAAAGGTAAGGACTAATTAGGGATAGTCACCATGGCGTTGTGCATGGGAAATTGTGTCTTTTGATTGAGTATTTTGAAGAAGTAACAAAGAGGATTTATGAGGGCAGAGTGATGGATGGGATCTATATGGACTTCAGTAAGGTGTTTGACATGGTTTCCCATAGTAGACTGGTTAGCAAGGTTAGAAAGGTTAGATCAGACCAAATAAAGGGAGAACCAGCTGTTTGGATACAGAACTGGCTCGAAGGTAGAAGACAGAATGGTCTTAGAGGGTTGCTTTTCAGACTGATAGGTTGTGACCAGCAGTGTGCCACAAGGAGCGGTGCTGGATCCACTGCTTTTTGTCATTTATATAAGTGATTTGGATGTGAGCATAGGAGATGTGGTTAGTAAATTTGCAGATGACACCAAAATTGGAGGGGTAGTGGACAGTGAAGAAGGTTACCTCAAAATACAATGGGATCTTGATCAGATGGGCCAATCGGTTGAGGGGTGGCAGATGGAGCGAGGTGCTGCATTTTGGAAAGGCAAATCGGGCAGGACTTATACACTTAATGGTAACGTCCTGGGCAGTGTTGCTGAACAAAGAGACCTTTGTTCATAGTTCCTTGAAATTGTAGTCACAGGTAGACATGATAGTGAAGAAGGCGTTTGATATGCTGTCCTTTATTGGTCAGAACATTGAGTAGAGGATTGGAAGGATGGTGCATGTATAGAATGAGCTGCCAGACAAAGTGGTGGAGGCTGGTGCAATTACAGGATTAGAAGGCATCTGGAAGAAAGAGGTTAGAGGGATATGGGCCAAAGGCAAAAGTGAGGACTGCAGATCCTGGAAACCAAAGTTTAGATCAGAGTGGTGCTGGAAAAGCACAGCAGGTCAGACAGCATCCAAGGAGCACGAAAATCGACATTTTGGGCAAAAGCCCTTCATCAGGAATAGAGGATATGAGCTAAATGCTGGCAAATGGGACTGGATTTATTTAAGATATCTGGTTGGCATGGATGAGTTGGACTGCAGGGTCTGTTTCCATGCCGTATATCTCTGACTCTAATAAGTCTGTGTCATTTTCCAAAATAAATTATTTCACTAACTTTCAAGGTACATTTATGACTTTTGGTACCCTCAGCATACTTTGGCTGCAAAATCTAGTAACATTATTTCTATAATTGCAGCTCTACTGGTGCTGTTTGGATTCAAAATGGCATTCATGCCATGTGCAGATATGTCTGTTTCAAGCTGCAATAGACTCCATGCGGGTACTGGCCCAGAGCGGTCTCACAGCAGCGATGTTGTCGGTAGAGGCACGATGGTGCCAAAGAATGGCAACATGGTTGTCTGGCAGCACAATGAGGGGACTCATGCTGGTGATGGTCTTAGCGTTGGGGTGTAAGAACACAGATCCAGGCTCATTGCTAAGCACTTAAGAAGGACTGTAATGCTAAACTTGTAAACTTTATTTATTTATTGTTGACTTTATACCTAAGATATTGTTCTTAGGTACCTTTGTATCTAAGAAGACGCCAGAGAATGATGACGTTGTATACTTTTCACTGTACTGCTGAATCCCTGTACTTGGATGGGCTGTAGTGAGGGGAGAGGGGTTTTGTTATAATTTGATTATTTTTGAAAAGGAACCAACTTAATAGATTAGTGAAAGCATAAACTATTTTTGATTATATTTCTATTTCTTTTATTTAATGATTTTAAGATTATCAAAAGGTTCAGTTTAATAAAAAATGCCACATTTTCTAAGAGCATAATTATATCTTTTATATTTTTATCTTTCAGGTTAATCGTAACCTATTGCACATGGGCCCCATTCAAGTGGTGGGGTCAACAGCAGTTTTCAGTTCCTCAAAACGTATTAGAAATAGTATATGGTCAGACTATCTGCTGGATAGGAACATTTTACTCACCATTGCTCCCTGGAATAGCAACCATCAAATACTTCATCATATTTTATATCAAAAAGGTGAGTAATCTTACTGAATAAACCAATGAAAAAAAAAATTCCTTCATTGATATAAGGCGACCAGATGAATGCATTCACCCTTAAATTTTACTTCATTATTTTTGACCGATGGATATGATCATTCATAAAATATTCAATCGTTAGTAGCAATCAAATCTGAATTCTGTCTTAGACTTCTTGATATTTAATTTGTTTTCCACTGAGGGTTCCCACAGTGACCGAGTGGGTTACATCAGTACATAGCTAAGTAGTAGAGTAAATGCATAAAACTGCATTTATGGAGTACTTTTAAACATCTCGAATATTCTATGGTATTTTACTCATAGTGAAGAAAGTGTAATTTGAGTAATGAAGGTGACAGATTTTGTTATCTGCTTGTGGTGAATTACCTAATCTCAGTTTAGTAAATGCTTACAGGGTGCTTAGGGCAAGCCTATCCGAGTGTAGGAAAAATCAATTATTCATTTGATAGTTCTGAACTTGAATATTGCTGAAGAAGACACATTTTCTCAAAGCTTTTTGTTGACTTTGCACTCATCAGGATGTTTTGAAAGAATGCCATTTCAGGGGGAATATCAATTGAGTCGTAGAGCTGTACAGCTCGGAAACAGACTCTTCAGTCCAACTCATCCATGCTGACCAGATATCCTAAATTAATCTAGTCCCATTTGCCAGCACTTGGCCCATATCCCTCTAAACCCTTCCTATTCATGTACCCATCCAGATGCCTTTTAAATGTTATAATTGTACCAGCCTCCACCACTTCCTCTGGAAGGTCATTCCATACATGCACCACCCTTTGTGTGAAAACGTTGCCCCTTAGGTCCCTTTTAAATCTTTCCCCTCTCACCCTAAGCCTATGCCCTTGAGTTCTGGACTCCCCCAATCCAGGGAAAAGATCTTGTCTATTTACCCTATCTATGTCCCTCATGATTTTATAAACATTGATAAGGTCACCCCTGAAACTTCGCACTCCAGGGAAAAAAGCCCCAGCCTGTTCAGCCTCTCCCTATAGCCCTCTCACTCTGGCACCATCCTTGTAAATCTTTTCTGAACCCTTTCAAGTTTCACAACATCCTACCTATAGGAGGGAGACCAGAATCTCACACAGTACTTACACTGTCTGAGAGAAGAGTGCTGATTGATTGGCAAATGGATTCTGATTGGTAGAGGTTGCCATGAAGAATGAACCTTTTAATAATGATTTGGAGGTGCTGGTGTTGAAATGGGGTGTACAAAGTTAAAAATCACACAACACCAGTTATAGTCTAACAGGTTTATTTGGAAGCACTAGCTTTCTGAATGCTGCTCCTTCATCAGGTGGAACCATAACACTGAGCCATAACAACCCGATGAAGGAGCAGCGCTTCAAAAGCTAGTGCTTCCAAATAAACCTGTTGGACTATAACCTGGTGTTGTGTAATTTGTAACCTTTTAATAATGGTTATTATCTAGCAATGTACAGATATTGGAAAAGAAGAAATCTGGTTTGGCTCTGATGCCCCATTGTTGAAATATCTTACCCATCTATAATTTACAAGAACAAGTAATAGCCATTTGGAAGTATGATCAAAGGACATATCAGCAGGAGAGGAAGCAAGGAAAATAGAGTCTGTGGAAATGCAACTTACAATGTCTTCTGAACCTTCCAGATATCTCTGATGAACAACTGCCGTCCTTCCACCAGACCTTTTCGAGCATCAAGCTCTAACTTCTTCTTTCTGGCCGTGCTGTTAATTGGACTTCCCCTAGCCTGTGTGCCTATCGCTTTTAGTGTTGGAGTGTGAGTATTGACTTTTATGGACTTTTTTTCCAGTTGTATTGCACAAATTGATACTTCCCCCATCATGAATGAGTTACTTACTGAGGTGATGGAATCATTTATGAAAGAGAGAGAGATCATTTAGTTTACTGAGTCCAAACCAGCTCCCTCCAGAACAATTCAACCTGGCCCACACCCTTACTCATTCCTGCAGTCTTGCAGGTTTATTTTCTTCAAACATCTATCCAATTTCTTCTATGAACAAGCCCATCATTTCCAACCTAACATTGTAACTAAACTGAACTTCACATTACCCCCAATCTATTATGGTAAATCTCTTCGAATCCTTCTGAAAGACCTTTGTATCTTTATGACAGTGTGAACCACCAGAACTGGATCCAGTACTCTGGTTGGGTCTTACCAGATCTTTGAAAGATTCAGCATAACTTTCCTGCTTTTGTCTGCAGTGCCTCTATTTATGAAGCCAAAGATACCAAATTTTTTGTTAACTCTCTTAGTATCACCTGCCACCTTCAAAGATTGTGCTGCTGGAACTGCAGATTGACTAGTAACTCCAGGGATGGGACACACATCCACTGATAGGCAAGAGTCCCACTCTCTGTTTTAGAAGTAGGAGTCAGTGATTTGGCACTTCAGGTCTGCTCTGATATTCAGTATGATCATGACTGATCATCCAACTCAGTACCCTATTCTCGCTTTCTCCCCATACCCTTTGATCACTTTATCCTAGAGTTTTCTTTATGTCTTTAATGTTTTGACCTAAATTGTTTTCTGTTGCAGAGAATTCCACAGGCTCACCACTCTCTGGGTGAAAAAATTGTCCTAATTTCTGTCCTAAAAGGCCTATCCTTTATCCTTAGACTGTGACTCCCGGTTCTAGACTCCCCAGTCATTGAAAACATCCCTCCTGCATCTACTCTGTCTAATCCTGTTAAATTATTATAGGTTTCTGTGAGATCGCCTGAATCTTCTAAACTCCAGTGAACCAATCCATTTTCTATTCATACATCAGTCCTACCAGCAATCTGTCCGTTAAATCTTTATTGTCTTCCCTCCATAACCAGAACATCATTCCACAGATAAAGAGACCAAAAATGCACATAATGCTCCTGATGTGGTCTCAGTAAGGCCCTGTGCAGTTGCAGCAAAACATCCCAGCTCCTGTATTTGAATCATATTGCTATGAAGGCCACCATACTATTAGAATTCCTTATCACCTATTGCAGCTGCATACTTACTTTCAGCATGTGAGGATACCCAGGTCTCATTGCACCTCCCCTTTCCAAATCTATCCCCATTCATAATCTGCTTGTCTGATTTTGCTACTGAGGTGGATAATGTTAAAAATCACACAACACCAGGTCATAGTCCAACAGGTTTATTTGGAAGCACTAACTTTCAGAGCGCTGCTCCTTCATCAGGTAGTCTTCACAGGGCCTTACTGTACACCCCAGTCCAATACAATCATATGTGGATAACCTTACATTTATCCTCTGACAGCTTGGGTGGCACAGTGGTTAGCACTGCTGCCTCATAGCGCTAGACACCCGGGTTCAATACTCGCCTCAGGCGACTGACTGTGTGGAGTTTGCACGTTCTCCCCGTGTCTGCGTGGGTTTCCTCCGGGTGCTCCGGTTTCCTCCCACAGTCCAAAAATGTGCAGGTCAGGTGAATTGGCCATGCTAAATTGTCCGTAGTGTTAGGTAAGGGGTAAATGTAGGGGTATGGGTGGGTTGCACTTCGGCGGGGCGGTGTGGACTTGTTGGGCCGAAGGGCCTGTTTCCACACTGTAAGTAATCTAATCTAATCTAAGCTTGTTAACCCAATAAAAGTCCAATTTATTTCTGTTTCCAGTTAGCTAACTAATCCTTTGCCTATGCTAACATGTGATCCCTACACCCTGAGCACTTACTTTTGATGTGGCACCTTCTCCAATGCCTTTTTGGAGATCCCAGTACATCACATCTACAAGTTCATCTATATCCATCTCATTGTTACTTTGTCAAAGCACTCTAATAAATTAATAATACAATTTCCCTTTCACACAACTATGTAGCCTCTGTTTAATCACATTGATTTTTCTAAGTATCCTGCTATATTGTAGTTTAATGCAGCTCACACAACCTGCTATATAATTAATGGGTGTATATTTATTTATATGCAATCATACATATTTGTTAAGCATCTAAGACCTCTGAGCTTATCAGTTGACTTTTAGTATTGACAACTGCTGAATCTCTAGAATATAAAAGACACTTGGCTTCAAACCAAAAATTCAATCATTTATCAAAGCTGCACAAATGTTGATGTTGAAAATTTCCACATTTTTAAAAGGAATCCTGCTGAAGAGAAAAAAACAAAGTTGAAAATGTGATAGAATAATGACAGAGAAAGGACTTGTGAAGTAGGTTGGTTGTTATTATATTAGAGATAAAATAAATTTTTTTTGCTTCCAATCAGGATCAAATCATCCAAATCCTGTGGGCCATTTGTTAAATACAATATATCGTGGCATGTCATACCAGCAACCATCGACCATTTCCCCAACGGCTTTAACAAGCTTCTGTATGGTTTGGCATCTGAGGCTTTTGCAGTGCCATTCTTTTTATTTGTATGGTAAGAAGTTTTTTATGGTAAAATTAATGACCAGCAAATAGTTCATAATCTTTCAAAAGAAACCATTAAATTTACCTCTGTTAAACAACGTACTGAATTGTTCATAGTTTTTTGATGTTCTAATACACTAATTACATAAAATTCTAGAGTCAGAGTTTTACAGCAAATTCAGCGCACTGTGCCAAGATCAATCATCAAATACCGATATTTTTCTAATTCTGATTTACAGCACTACGCTTGTAGTGTAATATACTGTGGTGTTTCAAGAATTTCTCTAAATCTTTCTCAAATGTTGGAAGTGTGCCTTTCAGGTGGTGAGTTCTAGTGGGAGAGAAACTTTCTTTAAATCCCCTAAGTTTCCTCTACGAACCTGAAATTTATGTCCACTGGCATTGACACCTCCACGAAGGGGAAATTTTCTCCATATCCACCCTATTATGTTCCTCATAATTTTACACCCCTCAATCAGGTTGTCTCTCAGTATTCTCAGCTCTTTAAACAAAACATTAACCAATCCAGTCCGTCTCCATAGGGCAACATCCTGCTGAATCTCCTCTGCACACTTTCCAGTGCAATCATATCCTTCCTATAGTACAGTGACCAGAACTGCACACAGTACTTTTGTACAGCTTGATTATAACTTCCATGCTCTTGTATTCCATGTCTCACCTAATAAAGGCAAGTATCTCATGCCACCTTAATTACTTTATCTACCTATCCTGCTGCCTTCAATAAACAATGGACAGGCACACCAAAGTCCCTCTGTACCTTTGTGCTGCGTAGGATTCTACCATTAAATATATATTTTCCTGGTGTGTTAGTCTTCTGATCAGCTCACCTATATCATCCTATAGTCCAAAACTTTCCTTTCTCCCTATTTTCCACCATTTTCATGTTAGCTGTGAACGTTCTGATCATTCCTGCTATATTCATGTCTTGAAATTATATTATTAAACATTACATAATTAATAAATCATTCTATATCACCTTATACATGTATATGTTTACCCATAATCCTATTTATTTAGCCCATTTAATATAAAAACAATTATTTCCAAAGATGTTTTTACAGAGCCTGAAGAAAACATATTGAGCTAAGGAAGGAGCTAGAGGTAATGAATGGGGTGAAAAATGATGAGCAGTATGTATTGGCAAGGCTGGCTATGCTTAGGGAAGGTAAATAGCTTGGTCCAAATGGTTTATATTCCAGATGACCAAAGGAATGGATGTGAAGATAACAGAACGGCTTACCATCACGTTCCAATCTTCTCCCGATAAGGAGGATGGGCTAGAAGATTGGAAATAGCAAATGTAATTCCTTTGTTTGAGAAAAGATCCAAGGCCACTCCTCATAACTACTGTTCAGTCAATCAAATAAGCAGCTAATGGAATAGGACAGTCAGTATCAGTTTGGCTAAGAAGCTTGCTTAAGGACAGGAAATTGAGAGCTGAGGAAATGGTTGTTTTCAGTACTGGAGGCTGGTTGATTCTGAGGTTCTGTAATAGTCAGTGCAGTAAATACTGTTTTCCAATAAATATAAAGGATATTATGAAATTAGAGAGGGTTCAGAAGAGATTTACAAAGGTGCTGTCAGGACTGGAGGGTTTGAGTTATAAGGAGAGTCTGGGACGTTTTTCACTGTAGCATCAGAGGTTGAGTGGTAACCTTATCGATGTTTTTAAAGTCATGAGGAGCATACACAAGGTGAATAGCGAAGGACATTTCTCCAGGGTAGGTGAGTTCAAAACTAGAGAGCACATTTTAAGATAAGAGGAGGAAAATTTTAAAGGTACCTGAGGGGCAGCTTTTTCACACAGAGGGTGGTTTGTTTGTAGAACAAACTGCCAGAGAAAGTGATAGAAGCAAGTACATTTACAACATTTAAAGACGTTTGGACAGATACATGAATACAGTCATTGAGTCATAGAGATGTACAGCATGGAAACAGATCCTTCAGTCCATCTCATCCATGCTTCCTAGATATCCTCAATAATCTAGTCCCATTTGCCAGCACTTGGCCCATATCCCGCTAAACCCTTCCTACTCATATACTAGTCCAGATGCCTTTTAAATGTTGTAATTGTCCCAGCCTCCACCACTTCCTCTGGCAGCTCATTCCAAACACGTACCAACCTTTGCATGAAAACATTGCCCCTTAGACCCTTTTTAAATCTTTCCCTTCTCACCCTAAATCTATGCCCTCTAGTTCTGGACTCCCTGACCCCAGGGAAAAGACCTTGTCTGTTTACCATATCCATGCCCCTCACGATTTTATAAACCTCTATAAGGTCACCGCTCAGCCTCCGACGCTCCAGGGAAAACTGCCCCAGCCTATTCAGCCTCGCCCTATAGCTCAAACCCTCCCACCCTGGCATCATCCTTGTTGGAAATATTTAGAGGTATAGGGCCAAGCACAGCCAAATAGAACTGGGTTTGTTTGAGAAACTTGGTCGGCATGGACAAGTTGGACTGATGGGTCTGTTTCCATGCTGTGTGACTCTGACTATGACTTCATAAATGACTTGAATATTGGAATACAACATAAAATTTTAAACTTTTTCTGATGATAAAGGATTCTGGGTAATCCAAGATGGAAAACAGGAAAGATTTCTGGCTGCAACAGCTGCTCCTTTTTTGAGGTATTTTAGCTGCTGTAGGTGATTTCCTCGAATTCCAAGAGCAGCAATTACTGTTTTATATGCTGTTGCATTGTTTTGGAACTTTGGAAAAAGATAAGTCAAAACAAAAGCAGTTTTAAAAGGGAGAAGAACAGACAAAGAAAGCACATGGTGAGGTATGTACAGGAGAGAAAGAGAGAAAGAAACTGACACTGCTTTTGCTGCTTGAATTCATGTATTGCTGGACATCGGTGTGCATTTCACACAGAGGGTGGTACGTGTATGGAATGAGCTGCCAGAGGAAGTGGTGGAGGCTGGTACAATTGCAACATTTAAGAGGCATTTGGATGGGTATATGAATAGGAAGGGTTTGGAGGGATATGGGCTGGGTGCTGGCAGGTGGGACTAGATTGGGTTGGGATATCTGGTCGGCATGGACAGGTTGGACAGAAGGGTCTGTTTCCATGCTGTACATCTCTATGACTCAATGAAACGTTGTGGTGTTGCTGACAGTAAGGATACTGACCAGTTAAAAGAGGACAGGGATAGGATAGCAGAATGGCCAGGAAAGTGACAGATGGAATTTAATACAGAGAAGTTTGAGATAATGCAGCTTGGCAGAAGAGATAGGAAGAGGCAATTATAGACTTCATGACAGTTCTAAAGAGAGTAGGGACAGAAGGACTAAGGGCTTCATGCACTTAGATCTTTGAAGGCTGCAGGTCATATTGAGAAAGTAGCTAGAGTCAAGTGTGTGGTGTTGGAAAAGCACAGCAGGTCAGGCAGCATCTGAGGAACAGGAAAATGCTTATTCCTAATGAAGGGTTGTGCCCGAAATGTAGATTTTCTTGCTGCTCAGATGCTGACTGACCTGCTGTGCTTTTCCAGCACCACACTCTTGACTCTAATCTCTAGCATCTGCAGTGCTAACTTTTCCCTGAGAAAGTAGCTATCAGAGCATATGGGATCTTGGGCTTCATAAGGAGATTATGCTGAACATTTTTAAAGCTATGCTTAGGCTACAACTAGAGGATAGTGTTCAATTCTTGTCACTACACTTTAGGATGAGTGTGAGTATCCTAGAGACAGATTAGACGAGATTTACCAGATTAGTTCTAGGCTTCAGCCTTTTTTTGGTTTACAAGGGTAGGTTGGAAAGGCTGGGTTACTGACGGTCAAGGAAAGGAGGTTGCTGGGCTATGTAGTTAGAGGTCTACAAACATTTTAACAAGTTCAGGTAGACAGGGGAAGGCTGTTCACATTAACATGATGGTAGGCTGCAGGCAGAGATTTAAATCACAGACAAGACATTTGAGGGGGATTTGAGATAAGAACCTTTTACACAATGACTGGTAGTGGTCTAGAACTTGCTGGCTACATAATGGCAGAGATTAAAACCTCTTCTCTGCGCAATATGCTGACCATTGTTCTGAATTCTCCAACTGTATCTCCCACCCACTCGAGAAGAAATTTTAAAAAACAGTGTTCAAAACAAATGATGTAAACTTTAACCCAGGCAAAAGAGAAAAATAATTGAAAACAAGAGTATAGTTTTGAACAGCGAGCACAAAATCAGAAGAGAGTTTCTGACAGCTCAATATGAATTGATCAGTATCCTTTGCATAATATTATGAGCATCATAAGTAGCCTGCCCCTTTATTCCCTTTCAAGTTAATAGAACAGGAGGATTATATTGTTTGCAAATGTATCCTTAAGGAATAGTATCACCAATTATAAACAATAAATTATTAGTTATGAGCTTTGTGCCAACTATAATAACTTGAAATTTTAACTTCCAGAGGTGCAAGAATACCTGACTTAATCCTTACTCCATTATCAACACAAAAAAAGCAATTGCTTTGTGTGGAGCCACAGAAAATGGGGGAGATACTAAATGAATATTTTGCATCAGTATTTACTGTGGTAAAAGGTATGGAAGATATAGACTGTAGGGAAATAGATGGTGACATCTTGCAAAATGTCCAGATTAAAGAGGAGGAAGTGCTGGATGTCTTGAAACGGTTAAAGGTGGATAAATCTCCAGGACCTGATCAGGTGTACCCGAGAACTCTGTGGGAAGTTGGAGAAGTGATTGCTGGGCCACTTGCTGAGATATTTGTATCATCGATAGTCACAGATGAGGTGCCGGAAGACTGGAGGTTGGCAAACGTGGTGCCACTGTTTAAGAAGGGTGGTAA
>NC_057730.1:57799330-57806647 GCF_004010195.1 Chiloscyllium plagiosum | reverse complement strand
GACAAGGTTCCCCATGGGAGACTGATTAGCAAGGTTAGACCTCATGGAATACAGGGAGAACTAGCCATTTAGATACAGAACTGGCTCAAAGGTGGAAGACAGAGGGTGGTGGTGGAGGGTTGTTTTTCAGACTGGAGGCCTGTGACCAGTGGAGTGCCACAAGGATCGGTGCTGGGTGCTCTACTTTTTGTCATTTACATAAATGATTTGGATGCGAGCATAAGAGGTACAATTAGTAAGTTTGCAGATGACACCAAAATTGGAGGTGTATGGACAACGAAGAGGGTTACCTCAGATTACAATAGGATCTGGACCAGATGGGCCAATGTGCTGAGAAGTGGCAGATGGAGTTTAATTCAGATAAATGCTAGGTGCTGCATTTGGAAAATCAAATGTTAGCAGGACTTATACATTTAATAGTAAGGTCCTAGGGAGTATTGCTGAACAAAGAGACCTTGGAGTGCAGGTTCATAGCTCCTTGAAAGTGGAGTCACAGGTAGATACGATAGTGAAGAAGGTGTTTGGTATGCTTTCCTTTATTGGTCAGAGTATTGAGTACAGGAGTTGGGAGGTCATGTTGCGGCTGTACAGGACATTGGTTAGGCCACTGTTGGAATATTGCGTGCAATTCTGGTCTCCTTCCTATTGGAAAGATGTTGTGAAACTTGAAAGGGTTCAGAAAAGATTAACAACGATATTGCCAGGGTTGGAGAATCTGAGCAACAGGGAGAGGCTGGACAGGCTGGGGCTGTTTTCCCTGGAGCGTCGGAGGCTGAGGGGTGACCTTATAGAGGTTTACAAAATTATGCGGGGCATGGATAGGATAAATAGACAAAGTCTTTTCCCTGGGGTCAGGGAGTCCAGAACTAGAGGGCATAGGTTTAGGGTGAGGGGTAAGATACAAAAGAGACCTAAGAGGCAACTTTTTCACGCAGAGGGTGGTACGTATATGAAATGAGCTGCTAGAGGAAGTGGTGGAGGCTGTTACAATTGCAACATTTAAGAGGCATTTGGATGGGTATATGAATAGGAAGGGTTTGGAGGGATATGGGCCGGGTGCTGGCAGGTGGGACTAGTTTGGGTTGGGATACCTGGTCGGCATGGACGGGTTGTACCGAAGGGTCTGTTTCCATGACTCTAAACTGAGCAGGTCTTGCAGCATCAGGGCAGAGAAAGCAAGAGGATATTTTGGGTCCAGTGACCTGTCTTCAGAACTGTTCTACTCTTCTCATTCCATTAAAATGAGGAAAGGCGAGGAAGCCACATATTTTTTGCAAGTATACATATAGATTTCCTTTCAGTCATAAAATGCTTTTTAAATGCAAGTTATCATCATTATATGTAATATAATGCATTGCTGAGCATTTTATTGGCCTACTTAAAACCACAACAAATAAGCAAAGCTCGAATGGCAAATAATGAAGTGATATGGTCTGAAAATGCTGTGTCACTGTGGGCTAGGGACAGGGATTCGGGCACAATGTGTAGTACTTTTCTATACATCATTCAATTTTCATTCTTTCAGCCTTATCCTTTTCTATCTGGTTGCGTTGGCTGGAGCACATAAACGAGTTGTTGATCAGTTAAGAGAACAACTGGCAATGGTAAGTGATTTGAATTCCATAATCATGATCTTAATTTTCAACAATATTCATCTGATGTGATTAATTACCAGTTTAGCAGATGGTCCATAGCTTTTGATAGTATGCATATGATGCATTGTAAAGTTTAGGAGTTTCTTTAAAGTCATTTTTTAAAATACAGTTCCTTTTCACAGATGTGGTATTGTGAATTTGCCTAGGGATTTACTATGTGAAGATGCAAAGAACGTGATAAGAATTTAAACCACCCTTGCCAGTGAGAATAGTACATGAGTGGTAAAATTTAAGAACATTTCCTGCCTGCCCCATTCCCAGCCTTTGTCATTTCCATGGATGATGCCTCAAACTATTGATGAAACATCAACTACTGATGAGACAGCCAGGGACTTGCTTCACATTCAGATATCATAGTGTGGTGTTTTGCAATACACTGTCTGCTTTACCTTGGGAATACCAGACAGTCTGCAAGCCAAAAGCTGAACTATGGTGGAGACAAGGTAAATTTACAAAATTGGCTTCTTTTAGAGCTCAGTGTAGGTCAAAAGGAACAGGAGCATTCTCCATTAGGCCTTACAAGGACCCTAGGGCTTCTCCTCAGCCATGTCCTTCAGAGTTCTCCTCCTAAAGATTCCGGAGACTATTCTCAGGGGTCCTTTTTGACCTCCTTTTGGTAAATTCCCACACCTGTCAACCTGACTAGGTAATATAAACAAAAATGGAAATTGCTGGAAAAGCTCAGCAGCATCTGTGAAGAGGAATCAGAGTTAACGTTCTGGGTCCAGTGACCTCATATTACAACAGGATCTGGACCAGATGGATCTTTGGGCTGAGAAGTGGCAGATGGAGTTTAATTCAGATAAATGTGAGGTGCTGCATTTTGGAAAAGCAAATCTTAGCAGGACTTATACACTTAATGGTAGGGTCCTGGGGAGTGTTGCTGAACAAAGAGACCTTGGAGTGCAGGTTCATAGCTCCTTGAAAGTAGAGTCGAAGGTGGATACCAAATGAAGAAGACATTTGGTATGCTTTCCTTTATTGGTCAGAGTATTGAGTACTGGAGTAGGGAGGTCCTGTTGCAGTTGTACAAAACATTGGTTAGGCCACTGTTGGAATATTGCGTGCAATTCTGGTCTCCTTCCAATCGGAAAGACGTTGTGAAACTCGAAAGGGTTCATAAAAGATTTACGAGGATGTTGCCAGGGTTGGAGGACCTGAGCTATAGGGAAAGGCTGAACAGGCTGGGGCTGTTTTCCCTGGAGCGTCAGAGGCTGAGGGGTGACCTTAAAGAGGTTTACAAAATTATGAGGGGCATGGATAGGATAAAAAGGCAAAGTCTTTTCCCTGGGGTCGGGGAGTCCAGAACTAGAGGGCATAGGTTTAGGGTGAGAGGGGAAAGATATAAAAGAGAGCTAGGGGGCAACTTTTTCATGCAGAGGGTGGTACGTGTCTGGAATGAGCTGCCAGAGGAAGTGGTGGAGGCTGGTACAATTGCAACATTTGAGAGGCATTTGGACGGGTATATGAATAGGAAGGGTTTGGAGGGATATGGCCTGGGTGCTAGCAGGTGGGACTAGATTGGGTTGGGATATCTGGTCGGCATGGACGGGTTGGACCGAAGTGTCTGTTTCCATGCTGTACATCTCTATGACGCTATGAACCTTCCTAAGGGATCTAGCTGGATACCAGATGGAACTCCAGAAAATTCTCCTTAAATGTGGCTTTGTTGTTAGTGCCTTCACATCCCCAAAATCTGTCATGCTTACTACCGGGCATACTGTTCCACACAAGTGCCAGGCAATGACCATCTCCAACCAGAGAGAATCTAACCATCACTCCTGGACAGTTAGTGGCTGAATCTACCACTGTCAACATCATGGTGTTTACCATTGACCAAGAACTGAACTAGTCATATAAATACTGTGGTTACACGAGCAGATCAGTGGCAAGAGATTCTGTGGTGAACAACTCATCTGCTACCCCAAAGTCTGTCCACCATCTACAAGGCAGAAATCAGAAGTATGATCAAATATTCCCACTTGGGTGCAGCTCCAACAACACTGAAAATACCATCCGGGACAAAGCAGCCTGCTTGATTGGAACCACATCCAGAAACATTCACTTTCTCCACCACCGACACTCGGTAGTGGTAGTATCTATCATCTACTGCAGAAATTCACCAAACCTCCTTTGACAGAATCTACCAAATCCACAACCATTACCATCTAGACAGATAAGAATAGAAGATACATGGAAATATCACCACCTACAAATTCCCACTTAAGCCAATAACCATTTGGCTAAGTCAAAAGAGATTCTTTAAGTATATTAATAGAAAAAGTAGGAGAGATTAGGACTCCTCAAGGATCAAAGTGGGTGTGTATAAGTGGAACCGCAGGAGATGGGTGAGGTCTTCAATATTTCACTTCTGTGTATACCGTTGAGAAAGACATGTAGATTTGGGGAAGTTAGTAGTGATACCATGGGGACAGTCCATATCACAGTAGAGGAGGTGTTGGACGTATTAGAATGTATGATGATTTGATTAGATTAGATTCTTACAGTATGGAAACAGGCCCTTCGGCCCAAGAAGACCACACCGATCCTCTGAAGAGCAACCCACTCAGACCCATTCCCCTACATTTACCCCTTCACCTAACACTATGGACAATTTAGCATGACCCATTCATATTTTTGGACTGAGGGAGGAAACCGGAGCACACGGAGGAAACCCACGCAGACACGGGGAGAATGTGCAAACTCCACACAGTTGCCTGAGGTGGGAAATGAACCGGGTCTCTGGCACTGTGAGGCACCAGTGCAAACCACTGTGCCACCGTGGTGGATTAATCTCCTGGTCCTGACCAGTTATATCCAAGAACCCTGTAAGAGGCTAGAGAAGAAATTGTGGGGGTCTTGGCTGATACTTTTGCATCATCATTAGCCACGGATGTGGGCCTGGAAGACTGGAGGATAATGAATATTGTGTCATTATTCAAGAAGGGCTGCAAAGAAAATTCTGAGAATTGTAGACCAGTCAGCCTAGCATCTGTGGTAGGTAAATTACTTGAGCGGATTCTGAGAGATAAGATAATTGGAAAGGCAGGGTTGGATTAGGAGTAGTCAGCATGACTTTATGCAGGGGAGATCATGCCTCACAAATTTGTTCGAATTCTTTAATGAAGGTTGATGAGAATGTAGTCACTGGGGACTCCATAGTTAGGGGGAACAGATAGAAGGTTCTGTGGGAACGAGAGAGACTCATGGTTAGCGTGTTGCCTCCCAGATACCAGGGTTCGTGATGTCTTGGATCGTGTTTTCAGGATCCTTAAGGGGGAAGGGGAGCAGCCCCAAGTCATGGTCCAAATAGGTAACAGCGACATAGGTAGGAAAAGGGCTGGGGATTTAAAGAAAAAATTCAAGGAGCTAGGGTGGAAGCTTAGAGCTAGAACAAACAGAGTTGTTATCTCTGGTTTGTTGCCCGTGCCACGTGCTAGCGAGACAAGGAATGGAGAGAGAGAGAGGAGTTGAACATGTAGCTACAGGAATGGTACTTGAGGGAGGGTTTCAGATATCTGGGTAATTGGGGCTCATTCTGGTGTAGGTGGGTACTCTACAAACAGGATGGTTTTCACCTGAACAAGAGGGGTACCAATATCCTGGGAGGATGTTTGCTAATGTTGTTTGATAGGGTTTAAACTAATTCAGCACAGTGATGGGAGCATAATTTGTGGCTCCAGTGTCCAGGAGGTTGAGAGTAGTGTGGTCAGAAATAAGGTTTCAATGTTGCAAGAGTGCACCAGCAAGCAGTAAGGTGGTTTCAAGTCTGTCTACTTCAAAGCCAGGAACATCCAGAAGAAGGTGGGTAAACTTGTAGCATGGGTTTCGTACCTGGGACTTTGATGTTTTTGGCCATTTTGAAGACTTGGATAGAGCAAGGACTGGAATGGTTGTTGCAGGTTCTGGGATTTAGATGTTTCAATAAGAACAGGGAAGGTGGTAAAAGAGGGGGGGGTGTGGCATTGTTAGCCAAGGGTAGTATTCTGACCAAGGGTGTCAGAAAGGACATTTGAAGGCTTGTCTATTGAGGTAGTATGAGCTGAGGTTAGAAACAGGAAAGGAGAGGTCACCCTGTTGGGACTTTTCTTTAGTTTCAGAGATGTACAGAAAAGGATTGCAAAGATGATTCTGGATAGGAGTGAGAGTAACA
Organism: Chiloscyllium plagiosum; assembly: GCF_004010195.1. Lineage (NCBI taxonomy): Eukaryota > Metazoa > Chordata > Chondrichthyes > Orectolobiformes > Hemiscylliidae > Chiloscyllium > Chiloscyllium plagiosum. The sequence continues at coordinate 57,800,839 of NC_057730.1, read as the reverse complement.
GGGTAGTTGTTATAGGGGACTTTAACTTTCCAAATATTGACTGGAAATGCTATAGTTCGAGTACTTTAGATGGATCAATTTTTGTCCAATGTGTGCAGGAGGGTTTCCTGGCACAGTATGTAGGCAGGCCAACAAGAGCTAGGCCACATTGAATTTGGTACTGGGCAATGAACCAGGCAAGGTGTTGTATTTGGAGGTAGGTGAGCACTTTGGTGATAGTGACCACAATTCGGTTATGTTTACTTAACGATGGAAAGGGATAGATATATACTGCAGGGCAAGAGTTATAGCTAGGGGAAAGGCAATTACAATGCAATTAGACAAGATTTAGGATGCATAGGATGGGGAACAAAACTGCAGGAGATGGACTCAATTGAAATGTGGAGCTTATTCAAGGAACAGCTGCAGCCTGCCTTGATATGTATGTACCGGTCAAGCAGGGAAGAAGTGGTGGAGCAAGGGAGCAGTGGTTTACTAAGGAAATTGAATCTCTTGTCAGGAGGAAGGAGGTGGTTTGTGTTAGGATGCGATGTGAAGGCTCAGTTAGGACACTTGAGAGTTACAGGTTAGCCAGAAAAGACCTAAAGAGAGAGCTAAGATGAGCCAGGAAGGGACATGAGAAGTTGTTGGCAGGTAGGATCGAGGAAAACCTTAAAGCTTTCTATAGGTTGTCAGGAATAAAAGAATGATGAGAGTAAGGTTAGGGTCAATCAAGGATATTAGTGGGAAGTTGTGTGTGGAGTCCGAGGAGATAGAAGAAGTGCAAAATGAATATTTTTCGTCAGTATTCACACAGGAAAAAGACAATGTGGTCGAGGAGAATACTGAGATACAGGCTACTAGACTAGACAGGATTGAGTTCACAAGGAGGAGGTGTTTGCAATTCTGGAAAGTGTGAAAATAGCTAAGTCCCCTGGGCCGGTAAGTCCCTTGAGCCAGATGGGATTTATCCTAGGATTCTCTGGGAAGCCAGGGAGGAAATTGCAGAGCATTTGGCTTTGAGCTTTATGTTGTCATTGTTTACAGGAATAGTGCCAGAAGACTGGAAGGTAGCAAATGTTATCCCCTTGTTCAAGTAGGGGAATAGAACCAACCCTGGTAATTATAGGTCAGTGAGCTTTACTTTGGTTGTGGATAAAGTGTTGGACAGGATTATAAGAGATAGGATTTATAATCATGTAGAAAGGAATAAGTTGATTAGGGATAGTCAGCGTGGTTTTGTGAAGGGTAGGTCGTGCCTCACAAACCTTACTGAGTTCTATGAGAAGGTGACCAAACAGGTGGATGAGGGTGATTTGGCAGTTTGGATCAAAAATTGGCTAGCTGTAAGAAGACGGGGTGGTTCATCCTGGAGTTCAGTTATGAGTGGTATAGCGCAAGGATCTGTTTTGGGGCCACTGCTGTTTGTCATTTTTATAAATGACCTGGAGGAGGGGCTAGAAGGTTAGGTGAGCAAGTTTGCGGATGATACGAAAGTCGGTGGAGTTGTTGACAGTGAGGAAGAATGTG
>NC_057730.1:57790915-57799025 GCF_004010195.1 Chiloscyllium plagiosum | reverse complement strand
TTTTCACGTATGGAGTCAGCTATTACGAGGGGACATGGCTTTAAATTAAGGGGTAGTAGTTATAGGACAGATGTTAGGGGTAGATTTTTTACTCAGCGAGTCGTGAGTTCATGGAATGCCTTGCCAGTAGCAGTGGTGGACTCTCCTTCTTTATGGGCATTTAAACGGGCATTGGATAGGCATATGGAGGATAGTGGGCTAGTGTAGGTTAGGTGGGCTTGGATCGGCGCAACATCGAGGGCCAAAGGGCCTGTACTGCGCTGTATTTTTCTATGTTCTATGTTCTAAAAGACCGATAAGAGGGCGTAGAAGGATGGGTTAGTAAATTTGCAGATGACACTAAGGTCGGTGGTGCTGAATGATGTTGCAGGTTACAGAGGGTAATAGATAAGCTGCAGAGCTGGGCTGAGAGGTGACAAATGGAGCTTAATGTGGAAAAGTGTGAGGTGATTCACTTTGGAAGGAGCAACAGGAATAGAGTACTGGGCTAATGGTACTATTCTTGGTAGTGTGAATGAGAAGAAAGATCTTGGTGTCCATGTACATAGATCCCTGAAAGGTGCCTCCCAGGTTGATAGAATTGTTAAGAAGGCATACGGTGTGTTAGCTTTTATTAGTAGAGGGCTTGAGTTTCGGAGCCATAAGATCATGCTGCAGCTGTACAAAACTCTGGTGGGGATACACTTGGAGTATTGAGTAAAGTTCTGGTCACTGTATTACAGGAAGGATGTGGAAGCTTTGGAAAGGGTACAGAAGAGATTTACTAGGATGTTACCTGGTATGGAGGGAAGGTCTTAGGAGGAAAGGCTACGGGATGAGGCTGTTTTCGTTAGCGAGAAGAAGGTTGAGAGGTGACTTAATAAAGACAGACAAGATAATCAGAGGATTAGATAGGGTGGACAGTGAGAGCCTTTTTCCTCGGATGGTGATGGATAGCATGAGGGGACATCGCTGTAAATTGAGGAGTGATAGATATAGGACAGATATCAGAGGTAATTTCTTTACTCAGAGTAGTAAGGGCGTGGCAAGCCCTGCTTGCGACAGTAGTAGACTCGCCAACTTTAAGGGCATTTAAATAGTCGTTAGATAAATTTATGGATGAAAACGAAATAGTCTAGGGCTTCAGACTGGTTTCACAGGTCGGTGCAACATTGAGGGCTGAAGGGTCTGTATTGTGCTGTAATGTTCTATGTTTTACAAATAACAGTCCAGTGCCCTTTTGAAAGCCTTGCTTGAACCTGTCTCCACCACATTCTCAGGAGGTGCTATCCAAATCACTCACTGTGTGCAAAGGTTTCTACCTCATGTCACTTTTGTTTATTTTTCCAATTACTTTAAATCTGTGCACTCGTTCTCAATCCTTTCATGATTGGGTAGTTTTTTCCCTATTTGTTCTGCCTAGACTCTTTATGATTTTGAATACCTCTATCAAATTTCCTCTCAGACTTCCTGTCTCCAAGGAAGAGAGTTATAACATTTCCAGTCTATCTTCACAATTGGAAGTTCCTGATCCCTGGAACCATTTTCGTGAATCTTTCCTGCACTCTCTCAAATACCTTCACCCCTTCCTAAAGTATGACATGTGGAATTGTCCTCAATACTCCAGCTGAGGCTAAACTAGGTTCAACATAACCTGCTTGGTCTTATATCCTATACCCAATCATCTCAGGTACTGTATGCATTATTGGCCATTCTTGAAACCTGTGACCTATGCACATATATGTGTGGGATGGCACGGTGGCACAGTGGTTAGCACTGCAGTCTCACAGCACTAGGGTCCCAGGTTCAATTCCAGCCTCGGATGACTGTCTGTGTGGAGTTTGCACATTCTCCCTGTGTCTGCGTTGGTTTCCTCCGGGTGCTCCGGTTTCCTCCCACAGACCGAAGATGTGCAGGTCAGGTGAATTGGCCATGCTAAATTGCCCATAGGTTCGGTGCATTAGTCAAAGGGAAATGGGTCTGGTTGGGTTACTCTTCAGGGGGTCGGTGTGGACTTGTTGGGCCAAAGGGCCTGTTTCCACACTGTAGGAAATCTAATCTAATCTATATACCTGTAATCCCTTTAGGATTGTACCTTTAGGATTGTACCTTTATATTGTCTGTCCAAGGTCTTCCGACCAAAATGAGTCACTTCACATTTCTCCACATTGAACTTCATTGTCTATCTGTCTGACCATTTTCTCAACTATCTCTATATCCCTTTAAAATCCTACAATCTCCTCACAAATTTACTTATCAGTTAAAGTTTTGCTAACTCAGACGATAAAAAATATACAAAGTTATTTCTTGAAGAATCCTGAAAGATAACTAGTGGGCGGCACGGTGGCACAGTGGTTAGCACTGCTGCCTCGCAGCGCCAGAGATCAAAAAAATAACTAGTATATATCCAGGAATGGAAATCGGAAAGAAGTGATTCAGGAAGAGTTATATTTGATATCTGAACCAGACAGTTTACTGTGGGTGGGCTGATTTGTCAACTCAGCTCATTATTGGAGCCTGGAGACTTTACATTGGTTTGAGTGGAAACTCAACCATAACGATCAACATCATTTATAACTAGCACCCAGCTGACCACATAATGATTACTTATAATGAGATGCTAACAACTTAGTAGCAAGACAATGGAATGTTTTGGTTTTACATTTATTGAATATAGAATAATTAGCTGCATATATCAAGGCAGCGTTTGTTGTTTGAATACTCAGTTCTCCAAATTATTTTCAAATGGACAACTCTCAGAATATCTACTTACAGTGGTGACTATTCTTTGCAGCAAAGCCGTGACAAACAGTATCTTATCAAAAAACTGACAAGAGATTCGCTCCTTTTGAAGAAGAGATCTACCACATCGACCATTCAGGAAAACTGAAGGGAGACCATTTCCAAGGCAGTATTACCTCGGTAAGTGAGCTATGCTGTCTGTTGTGATAACCCACTATTTCAAGAACTTTTTCTTGCATTGCACATTTTTATTGAAAATCCTTCCTGAATGTTTTGTTGCTGATCAAGGTAAATATTTTTGGAGGTATTTCTCATGAAATTTCTTAAATCGTGCCTTTGCTGTATTAAAAATCATATTGTAATTGCGTTGCATGGAAGCTTTTATGGGCACAAGATCTTGCAAATATTCATTTTTTTGTAAATCATTTGGGAAACTTTTTTCAATAAAATAGTGTATTTCTGATCTACTTCTGCCTCTTTTTGTACTTCTCACTGTTAATTCCTATTTATTAACAGATGATGCCTTTAATATTTGTCTATGTAGGAGTGGAAGCATGTCTTAATACTGTGAAAGAAACACAATATTTGCCATCCAGATGCATCATTACAAACTGCTATCCAGTTCCACAACATCGAAGACAGAAACAAAACCAGAAAGTGCAGGAGAAACACAGCATGTCTGGCAGCATCTGTGGAGAGAGAAACAGACTTAACATTTTGAATACACCTTCTTCAAAACTGTCCTAGATTAACTTTTTGAGTCCAGTCTGACAGTTTCAAAGAAGAATTAGGCTGAACTTGAAATGTTAAGTCTGATTCTCTCTCCACAGATGCTGCCAGACATGCTGGGTTTCTCGAGCACATGTTTCAGATTTGCAGCATCTGCAGGATTTGGCTTTAAATTGTGTACCAACCAGTGTGGTGTTGACAGCTTTGCTTCAGAACTTATAATGATTGTTAATTTGAATTTAATGTCTCCCCTCCTGTATCATAGTTTTTTCAGATTCCACTTGTTTGTGAAATTTATTTTAATGCTACTACATAGTAGACAACTGGTAGAAATTTTACAATCCCACATCCACATTAGGGATATTTGAACTTGAGTACCCTTAGTTGCAAGCATAACTAGTATTGCACCTTAGCACCCAATCTAAATCACAATCAATGTAACCTAATCTGCAGTTTCTTGCTACTCACACCAATCCTATCAGCTTTACAGATCTATCTGTGCCTTTAGTAAATTACCTAGATGTCCTTACAGTTTCTGTTTAAAATCAGTAAGCAAAACCAGCTGTCAAACTACTCTGTTTACAGCACACTGTAGCTGGATAGCTTTGCTCAACAGCCTTGGTTTCTAAAAAATAGCAATTAAGGGAATGTCTGCTACAATTTTGTAAATATTTACCGTGTACTTCTGGCATTTTCATAGATTGTCTACTGTAACCTCAACAAACAGTCAGGAGAACCTTCGTTACCTACTTTAGTAACATCCTTGTAAAACAAACTGAGATAAATGTAGTTATGAAGAGGTGTCCATTTATCCATCAATTTAATTAGTATATCCTATTTTAGATCGATAGAATCTTGTTCTAGGTTACAAGGTTACAAGACTTGTAAAATTATTAACTTTTTTATCTACTAACTGCATTATTTCATATTATATCTTCAGTATAACAGCTTCTCCAGAAAACTTACTCTATCAAAGAATGCTGCTATTATTATCGCAGTACTGCCTTATTAAATTACGTTTTGTTGCTTCATGTTTGGGTATTTGTTTACAAAGTTTCTTTGGGACACTTATTTATGAGTTCCCATAGCTTCAGGTGGAGTAATGGATTATTAACAAATGCATATTGTAAGTTATTGCATGAAATGTTCCTCAAGTGTTTCTGTTTCAAGTGTATACATACAAATATGTCTGTAAAAATATTAAGTAATTAACTTTGCACAAATAAAGTTTTTCAAATAATTTATTGTAATATGAAGTTTGATTATCCTATTCTGAAAATTGCTTACATTAAACCAAATATTTCAACGTAATCAAAAAGGTAGAAAATCATGCAGGACCAGTAACAATGTTGATATAATCTTTATTCTGAATTTGGAATGTAATTACACCAACATTTCGCACAAAGTATTCTGAAGTAAACACTCTACTTCCAGAGTTTTAGCTCTGTTACTTTATGTCCAAAAAAAAGCTTTCTATATTTTGCGAAGATATCGAGGGGCAAAGTGGTGCAAAATAAACCTTCCCAGTTAAGGATAGGCAAAACAATAACTAAACGAACATGTGGAAAGGTGATGGTGTGGCAGTGGTAGCAAACTCATTATGTAAAATAATGTTATTGTTCCTCATAACAGAGTACTTGCCATACTCAACCAGTCCACATCTGCAAAATTCAAAACTACACATCTGCAATTGTCATCATCTACTGAACAAACCTGACGGCTAGAAATCTACACGAACAACCAAAGTAGACCAACATTCGAGCTTATAATGTGGCTCATTTACTAGAACTGAGGTATGCAGGTACTCATTCTCTGCAAGCAAAAGGAATATGTTGAAATTTTCCACCTTTTTTGAATTACCCTTAAGCTTATGAATATGAATTGGAATAGCAGTAGGCCACACAATCCCATGGAGAAAGTGAGGGCTGCAGATGCTGGAGATCAGAGCTGAAAATGTGTTGCTGGAAAAGCGCAGCAGGTCAGGCAACATTCAAGGAGCAGGAGAATCAACATTTCAGGCATTAGCCCTTCTTCAGGAATGAGGAGGGTGTGCCAAGCAGGCTAAGATAAAAGGTAGGGAGGAGGGACTTGGGGGAGGGGCGTTGGGAATGCGATAGGTGGAAGGAAGTTAAGGTGAGGGTGATAGGCCGGAGAGGGGTTGGGGGCAAAGAGGTCGGGAAGAAGATTGCAGGTCAAGAAGGCGGTGCTGAGTCCGAGGGTTGGAACTGAGATAAGATGGGGAAAGGGGAAATGAGGAAGCTGGAGAAATCTACGCTTTTCCAGCAACACATGTTTCAGCACACTATCCCATGGGCTTGTTCTGTCATTCAGTCAGATCGTTTGTGATCTGATTATACCACATTCTTGAGAAATCCCGATAATCTTTCACCTCTTGCTTTTTAAGAATTTATCTAACCTTGCCACAAAAATATTCAACGTTTCTTCCACTGACTTTTGAGGAAGTGTTCCAACAAGCCATGGCCCTCTTGAGAAAACAAAAGCATCTTACCTGCCTTAAATAGGTGACCCCTGACTTTATTGTTATTGAGAAAAGGAGTGCTAAATGTTTTACATTGAACTTGTATTTCCCTTTTTGATCTTTGAGTTAATGACACTAAGCTACTCAATATTTAAATTGTAAATAGTGCTTGGATAAGATATGAAATTGTGTATTTAGCTGAAGAGTAAAGTCAGCACACAGGCGGGAAATACTTTGTATGAACTTGTAAAATTTGTTCTTATGGATATTTGTCGTTGACCTGCTCAGATATCAGAAATTATTCTGTACTTATGTCTACATTTCCATTCATGATGCTTGCGTTATTTCTCTCCAAATCAAAATGGATGGATGTAAAATTTTGAGTTAAAAGTGCTGACATTTGAAGCTGTTTGAAAGGATGTATTTGGTACAGTTTCGTATTGTACCCTCCTATGGAGATGCTGATTGACAAGATTGAAGGTCTGTGCTCTATTATCTGAGATTTCATTATTCCATATTCCATCTGTCAATCTCTTCATATTGCAGACAGAATAGGATCCATAAGATTATTGACATTTAGCCTGTGGTAATTTACTGTTCATTGGTTCCTGTAATATTGTAGCTGATCAGGAATTATATCACAGTGACAATACTGTATTGCAGTTTCAATTCAAATGGTTTGAGGAAAAATGTTTTGAAAATGTTAGATCAGTCAATGTAAATAATTTGAGAGAGGAGCCTTGTTTGTGCATATTAGTATTGTCTGTTCTTTCATTGGGCACAAGGTCCCTGGGCTAAAGCATTACAATTACAAAGAGACAATAAATACGCAGAGGTTGATTTTCTTAGTGCAGAGAAGGCTGAATAGAGGTTTTGACTGAGGTGTACAAAATTATGAATAACATAGGTTAGATGGGACGAAGTTTTTCCATTCATAGAGGAGTGAATAACCAGGAAACTTAAAATTACAGTAAAGGACAGGAGGTTTGATGGGGATTTAAGGAAGACTTTTATTCATTGAGAGTAATGGGCATCCTGAACTCTGCCTGAAATAGTGGTACAGGTAACCATCACAACATTTAGAAATAGTGTCACTTGCTCTGGCCTGGAGATCCAGGTTCAGGTCCATCTACTCTTGAAGTGTATCCTTACTCATCTGAACAGATTATTGGAAAGAAACTACAAGGCTACAGGATATGTACTGGAAAATGGACTCAAAGTAGATAGGTACTTGGTGACTGTGGACTGTGGGCCGGAGGGATGCTTCTGTGCTATTAAAATTTCATTCGATAACTTGACTGCCAAACTCATGACCTCTACCACACAGAAGGAAGTTAGCAGCTACATGGGAACACCATACCTGCAAGTTCCCCTTCAAGGCCGCTCACCATCCTGACTGGACTGGAATGGTTTAAAAAAAGGCAGTTCACCATCGCCTTCTCCAAAGAAATTGGAATGGGCATTAAATTGTGATACATACAAGCCAAAAATTTAAAAACATAAAATTAATGCCCATTTTATGTTAGATATGGACCAGACCAAACCCCCTCAAACTATTTAGAAGGTAGTCTGGATGCTATAACTTTCTTATTTTAAAGATGATACGTTCCAGATATCTTACAAAATATCCAGATTACAGAGGAAGAAGTGCTGGAAGTCTTGAAATGGTTAAAGATGGATAAATCCCCAGGACCTGATCAGGTGTACCCGAGAACTCTGTGGGAAGCAAGAGAAGTGATTGCTGCGCCTCTTGCTGAGATATTTGTATCATCGATAGTCATAGGTGAGGTGCCGGAAGACTGGAGGTTGGCAAACATGGTGCCACTGTTTAAGAAGGGTGGTAAGGACAAGTCAGGGAACTATAGACCGCTGAGCCTGACCTCGGTGGTGGGCAAGTTGTTGGAGGGAATCCTGAGGGACAGGATGTACATGTATTTGGAAAGGCAAGGACTGATTCGGGATAGTCAACATGGCTTTGTGTGTGGGAACTCATGTCTCACGAACTTGATTGAGTTTTTTGAAGAAGTAACAAAGATGATTGATGAGGGCAGAGCAGTAGATGTGATCTATATGGATTTCAGTAAGGCATTTGCCAAGGTTCCCCATGGGAGACTGATTAGCAAGGTTAGATCTCATGGAATACAGGGAGAACTAGCCATTTGGATACAGAACTGGCTCAAA
>NC_057730.1:57773000-57790421 GCF_004010195.1 Chiloscyllium plagiosum | reverse complement strand
GGGGAGTCCAGAACTAGAGGGCATAGGTTTAGGGTGAGAGGGGAAAGATATAAAAGAGACCTAAGGGGCAATTTTTTCACGCAGAGGGTGGTACGTGTATGGAATGAGCTGCCAGAGGATGTGGTGGAGGCTGGTACAATTGCAACATTTAAGAGGCATTTGAATGGCCATATGAATAGGAAGAGTTTGGAGGGATATGGGCTGGGTGCTAGCAGGTGGGACCTGATTGGGTTGGGATATTTGGTCGGCATGGACAAGTTGTACCGAAGGTCTGTTTCCAAGCTGTACAACTCTATGACTCTATGAGATGTAATTCCATTAGTCAAATGACCAGATTAAAAGCAAAATATACTTTATTCATCTGCTATAGTTAAAATACAACAAAGGAAAGGAGGAATTGGAATAACAGCTCTAATGTAAAACTTAATGGATACAGTAACTGTGACTAATTAACTGTTCCAATATAGCAACATCCCATAAACACACCCTTGACAAAAGGTAGATTCAGAAAACAGGTTGTCTCATATGCAGTTCTCCAATCCAGGAGGAAACAACATCAAAAGACAATTCTGAGGGAGAAGTGTAGCAATATGATGTGGCAGCTTTTCATACCCCCAGCAGCTTCTGCTGAAACCTAAACAATAGATCCTAGTTCTGCTGAAAGCTAAACCCTTTCAAGTTTCACAATATCTAGTTCTGTGGGGGTTTGACCACACCCACTCAGGCTACTTCTATTATTCCAACCCTTTTTTTAAAAAACCCAAGGCCTCACAAGCTGTTTAGTGGCTTTCCAACTAGATAACTTGCTGCCTCTGTCTTAAAACCTCTCCTTAAAAAAAAACAAAATAACCTCATAAAGTCATAGTATTGTCACAGATATGCTGTTTCACTACACCACATTGTCAAAACATAAAAGTACAATTAAAGCAAATAAGAGGAAAGTTTTCAGTGAAAACGCACTGAAGTTACTATTTGATTAGCTGTACTTGAGCTGCAGAAGCAGCAGCTGGTTCCTCAATTAATTTACATCAATCCATCCATCTCTCCAACCTTTAGGAAGCAATAGCTTGGAATCTGAGGAGTTTGTTTTAAACAGTGAAGAGTCAGTGTTTGGCATCTTTACATCTCTGAATCCACATGTAACTTAAGATTTAGTACAAGTTTAAATTAATGGTCTACACATACGTTCAGGATATCCCCTACGCCCTCCACCTCTTCCATCACGTTCGTTTCCCTGGCCTCCAACGCCTCATCATCATGGACATCCAGTCCCCATACACATCCATATGAAGACCTCCAAGCCCTCCATTTCTTCCTCTCCCTCTGACCCAACCAGCACCCTTTCACTAACACCCTCATTCGATTGGCTGAACTGGTCCTCACCCTCCACAATTTCTCCTTCAAATCTTCCCAATTCCTCCAGACCAAAGGGGCAGCCATGTGCCCCCAGCTCTACCTGCCTCATCGTCGGGTACTTGGACAATCCATCTGCAGCTACGCCAGCACCATTCCCCAATTTTACCTCCGTTACATCAATGATTGTATAGGCACCACCTCGTGCTCCCATGTTTTCATCAACTTCACAAACACCTTCAACCTCAAGTTCACCTGGACCTTTTCGGACTCCTCCCTCCACTTCTTGAATCTCTACATCTCCATTTCTGGCAATCGACTCAACACAGACATCTACTTCAAACCCGACTCCCATAGCTACCGGGACTACACCTCCTCCCAACCTGCCTCCTGTAAAAACACTACTCCTTATTCCCAATTCCTCCGCCTCCACCGCATCTGTTCCCAGGATGACCAGTTCCACCATAGAACATCACAGATGGCTTCCCATGTGGTCGACAATGCATCTCCTCCACTTGCTGCTCCTGTGCCCTTGAACCCCACCACTCCAATCGCAACAAGGACAGAAGCCCCCTGCTTCCATCCCACCAGTCTCCAAATACAGTGCATCATCCTCTGCCATTTCTGTCACCTAAAAATAGACCCCATCACCAGGGACGTATTTCTTCCCCACCCCAATCTGCGACCATTTCCTCCACGACTCCCTTGTTAGGTTCATGTCCCCTACCAACCCACCAAGGGCATGCAAGTCCTGGGCCGCCTCCGCCGCCAAACCCTAACCACCTGATGCCTGGAGGAAGAATGCCTCATCTTCCAGCTTGGGACCCTCCAACCACATGGGGTCAATGTGGATTTCACCAGTTTCCTCATTAACACCCCCCCCCCCCATCCCTTCCAGATCTCACCTTCCAACTCGGCACCGCCCTCTTGACCTGTCAATCTTCATTCCTACCTGTCCACTCCACCCTCTCTCTGACCTATCGCCTTCACCCACTAACCTTCATCTACCTACCCCCATTTATCTCTCATCTCCCCTGGGCCACCCCTCATTCCTAATGTAAAGCTTCTCAAAACGTCAACTCTGTTGCTCCTCGGATGCTGCCTGACCGGCTGTTTTCCAGCACCACATTCTTGTGCCCCAACATTGAAAGAATAAGAATGACCAAGAATAATAAATGAGGGATTACAGGGATAGGGTGGAAGGCTGAGTTTGATGAGATGGTCTTTGGAGGGTTGGTACAGACTTAATTGGTTGAAAGACCTCTTTCCAAGTTGTAGGGATTCTATGATTCGGGGACCAATTTTAACTCTGTGGTTGTACATGAGTTTTAAATAAGTTAAAAATCTCAAGTTTTTTTTTCTTAGAGGCACCAAAGCAAAGCTGACAGAAAAGAATTTTCCAAAAGCTTTGTGACTACGTAGACAAATAATTTATGTAGCTGTGAGGTGTGAAGAAAACAATTTACTTTGTCTACACATGGGGGATGAGACCATTTACTTTCTTGGTAACAAAAGACAACACTTATTTCACTATCCCTAAACAAAACTCTTGCCAAGTATTTCATACTTAGTTCATATCTAGATCGCTACTCATTTCATAGCACGATATCCTCTGCTTTTCAACAGTAGATCTTTATCTTAATTGGAAGATCTATTGTTGCACAATAGTAAAAACTTCTTTTAATCTTTCTGTATGAGCAGCATCACAGGAAAATAAAACCCCATTACAAAACAAAACAACTCCTAACATTTTATCCGAAATGCAAAAAGGAAACAAATTTCTGCAATGCTCTGGAGCCCATGGATGTCAAAGCATTAACTGCTGATGATTTCTTTACTGATGTTATTCAAAGCCAGATCCAGTGCTATTTCTAAATTATCAGGAATATCAGACTGTGCACTTGATATCTTGCAGAATTTCATAGTGGAAGACTGATCTGCCTTCTTTGTCTTATCCGTTTAATTGTTTCTGCACACCAGCATTTTGTAATAATACCTGAAAAATGTGACTTGATTTTTATTCACAATTCTTAGGGTGCACAAGGAGTCCATTTAGCCTAATGTGCCTGTGCTAGCTCTGAGTGTTGTGACTTACTGCCAAACTCTTACCTATTACCCATAACCCTGACTCCACCATATTTCAAGGCAGTACATTCCAAACCCAGACCATTCACTTGTGAATAAACAATGTTAACGTTGTGTTTGCTTGTTTTGCAATTCACTTTAAAACTCTGTCCTCTCATTCCCAACCCATTTATAAATGGAAACAGCATCTATTTTTTTCAAATCGTTCATGATTTTGAAAAATTCTACAAATCTCCACTTAGCCTTCTCTCCAAGGAAAACCATGCCAAATTCTTTGATCTATTCTCATAACTTGAAGTTTCTCATACCTCCTTTCTCACTTCTAAACCTTCTGCCTTCAGCTTATTTCTCAATTGTATTTACTACCTGACACCTGTCACATAGACATGTTTCTTTAACTTAATTTCTAATTCCATCATCTTTCAAAGAGTCATCGAGTCAAACAGCATGGAAACAGATCATTTGGTCCAACTCTCCATGCCGATCTGACAAAGATCCATTTGCCAGCTCTTGGCCCATATCCCTCTAACCCATTCCAATCCATGTACTCATCCAGATGCCTTTTCAGTGTTCTAATTGTACTAGTCTCCGCCACTTCCTCTGGCATCTCATTCCATACACGCACCACCCTCTGTGTGAAAAAGTTACTCCTCAGGTTCTTAAACCTTAAACCAGTCTTGGAGTCCCTTACCCTGGGAAAAAGACTTTGGCTATTCACCCTATCCATGTCCCTCATGATTTAAAAGCCTCTGTAAGGTCAGGACTTGTTTATTCTATCTTTCCCTTTTGAGAGAATATATCTTAACTGTATCTGAACCAAGTCCTTTTTGAACATAGTCCATTGGTCACTATTCTAGGATGAATTGCCAAGACCTTAAGATTTAAAAGGGATGTAAGGGGTAACGTTTCCACTCAGAGGGTGGTATGTGTATGGAATGAGCTGCCAGAGGAAGTGGTGGAGGCTGGTACAAATTACAGCATTTAAAAGGCATCTGAATGGGTATATGAATAGGAAGGGCTGAGAGGGCCATGGAGTCATAGATATGTACAGGAATGAAACAGATTCTTTGGTCCAACACGTCCATGCCAACCAAAGATCCTAAAGTAATGTAGCCCCATTTCTCAATATTTGGCCCATGTTGCTCTAACAGGGCTGGATGGAGTGGATGCAGGGAAGATGCTACTCCTGGTCAGGGATTCTAGAATCACAGGACACAGTCTCAGGATGTGGGGTAGACCATTTCAGACCGAGATGAGGGAACATTTCTTCACTCAGAGGGTAATCAACCTGTAGAATTGTCTATCACTATGGGTGGCATGGTGGCTCAGTGGTTAGCACTGCTGCCTTGTAGCGCCAGAGACCTAGATTCAATTCCCGCCTCAGGCAACTGTGTGGAGTTTGCACGTTCTCCCCGTGTCTGTGTGGGTTTCCTCCGGGTGCTCTGGTTTCCCCCCACAGTCCAAAAATGTGCAGGTCAGGTAAATTGGCCACGCTAAATTGCTCCTAGTGTTAGGTGAAGTGGTAAATGTAGGGGAATGGGTCTGGGTGGTTTGGTCTTCGGCAGGTCGGTGTGGACTTGTTGGGCCGAAGGGCTGTTTCCACACTAAGTAATCTATCACAGAAGGCTGTGGAGGCCAGGTCTCAGAGTACATTCATGAAAGAGATTTTAGATTTTGTAGGCATCGAGAGGTAAGGTGAGGAAGTAGGAATATGGCATTGAGATACAGAACCAGCTATGATCATATTGAACAGCTGAGTAGGTTCAATGGGCTGAATGGCCTACTCTTGTTCCTAATGTCTAATCTGGTCTGGCCTACATTTGACACCTGATCCACAGTAATGTCATTGACACTTAACTGCTCTGAAATGGCTCAGTTCAGAGGCAAGCAGGGATGGGCAACAGAAGCTGGCCCAGCCAATGATGCCCACATCCTGTGAAAGAATAAAAGGAAAAGTAATCCTGAATGCACTAATAACAACATTAACAGCCAATTTCAGATCATCAGTCAAGTTCATAATGTGTTTTTTTTAATGCCTGATAGAAGTGACATATATTTATGCTCAGGAAACCACTCTCTACAAACAATAGAAATATCTTCAAGCCTTGTGCCTTTATGAATTGCCCAGGAGCATGGTGGACAAGTGGAATGTTAAATTCAATGCAGCGAAGTATTAGATGGTTCATCTTGGCAGTTTGTAATATTGGCCTCAGTTTCTCAGATCCCCTTTTCTGGCAGAATTGGGTGAGCTCACTCATTTGGTGCGGGCAATAGGAATTCTTACATTCTAACATTATTCAGCCCCTGTATAAATCTGCTGAGTTTTTACCACAGGCAAGTGCTGGCTGTGCTCTCCCACCCTTCACCACCTTACATTCAAACACCTTTCCACAATCTGGCCACAGCAAATATACCTCAAAAAGTGTTGTAACCTTTCACTAAAGTTCTAGTAACTGCTCAGGTTTTCACTAACTCAGCCAGGTCACTGTGATACTGACACAGATTCTCCAACTGACAAATATTCTCCATATGTTTGTGGCTTTTATGACATTTTTGAAAATATCACAAAGATTTATACCATCCATGCTAATATAGTTGCTAGTTATTTCATTTTCCATAGTGGGACACAAACTTATTATCCTATGAAAGCACATTCAACAAGATGGGAGTAAATAATTTTCCTAAAGACTCTTACAAGTAACATTAACCTTTTTGCTTCTATTTGATGAGTTTGAAGAGGAATGAATTTGGAGTCCACGCTGTGGATGGGCGCTTTGCCAGCTCGCCAACATGCATTGCAATAACTTCTCAAGCCACTGAATGAATGGCAACACAGACTTGGAAATAACTTTGCTACATAAGTATACTAAAAAAGGCTATTTACAGATCGCAGTGAGAACCACAATATCAGGTTCAAAAATGCACAGGTGGCGAGAATGAGAATTCTTGTAATATACTATTTATTACAGGTTGCCTTTAGGTACACATCTGACCAACTGGGAGTTGGAGCTGTGCCTTCAGCTTTGCTACTGTCTTTTCCTGTAAGTTCAGACCATGTATTAGATTTAGTTGTGTTTATGTTCTCTAGCTGCAGGATGAGTAGATGCAGCATAATTCAGACATATTTACGTGTAGGTTATTAATTTTGAACACTGCACAGTGAAATATTTTATTGGATCAGAGGTTGGTACTACTGCTTTTAAAGATGATAAACTTTGCCACAGAATTTTTTAACAAATGTTTCTAGTAATCAGAATTAGCAAGATCATATAGAAATGCTTTGAGTTTTAGCAGATTCCCAAAAATACCCTGATTGTAATGGTGCTACTTTCCTGACTGAAACATTCAAATTACCACCAACATTCATTAGCATCATCCTGAACTATAAATGTGTCCATGCAACAGACCAAAGAACAAAGAAAATTTATAGCCCAGGAACAGGCCCTTCAGCCCTCCAAGCCTGAGCCGATCCAAATGTATTGTCGAAATCTGTCGGTCAATTCCTAAGCATTTGTATCCCTCTGCTCCCCACCTACTCATGCATCTGTCTAGACCCATTTTAAATGAATCTACCGTGCCTGCCTCTGCCACCTCTGCTGGCAACGTGTTCCAGATGCCCACCACCCTCTGTGTGAAGTACTTGCTGCGTGTATCTCCCTTAAACTTTCCACTTCTCGCCTTGAAAGTGTGACCTCTTGTTATTGAATCCTTCACCCTGGGAAAAAGCTTATCTCTCTCTTCCCCGTCTATACCCTTCATGATTTTGTAGACCTCAATCAGGTCCCCCCCCAATCTCCTTTTTTCTAATGAAAAAAACCTAACCTACTCAACCTCTCTTCATAGCTAGCACCTTCCATATCAGGCAACATCCTCGTAAACCTTCTCTGCACCCTCTCCAAAGTGTCCATGTCCTTTTGGTAATGTGGTGACCAGAACTGTACACAGTATTCTAAATGCGGCCGAATCAATATCTTGTACAATTTTAACATGACCTGCCAGCTCTTACTCAATACCCCGTCCAATGAAGGCAAGCATACTGTATATACCTTCTTGACCACTCTATCCATCTGTGCAGCAACCTTCAGGGTACAATGGACCTGCACTCCAAGATCTCTCTGCTCATCAACTTTTCCCAAGGCTCTTCCGTTCATTGTATAATTCGCTCTAGAATTAGTCTTCCCAAAATGCATCACCTCACATTTGTCTGGATTGAACATCATCTGCCACTTTTCCACCCAACTCTCCAGTCTATCTATATCCTCCTGTATTCTCTGACAGTCCCTTATGCTTTCTGCTACTCCACCAATCTTCGTGTCATCTGCAAACTTGATCATACCAACAGTGTCCTCTCCCAGATCACTTATGTATATCACAAACAACAGTGGCCCCAACACTGACCCCTGTGGAACACCACTGGTCACCTTTCTCCATTTTGAGAAACTCCCTTCAACTACTACTCTCTGTCTCCTGTTGCTCAGCCAGTTCTTTATCCACCTAGCTAGAACACCCTGCACACCATGTGACCTCACGTTCTCTATTAGTTTACAATGGGGAACCTTATCAAACGCCTTACTAAAGTCCATGTATATGACAACAACAGCCCTTCCTTCATCTATCAACTTGGTCACTTCCTCAAAGAACTCTATTAAGTTGGTAAGGCACAATCTCCCCCACACAAAACCATGTTGCTTATCACTGATAAGCTCATTCTTTTCTAAATATAAATAGATCCTATCCCTCAGTACCTTCTCCAGCAACTTTCCCACCACCGACGTCAGACTCACTGGTCTGTAGTTACCTGGAATATCCCAACTACCTTTCTCGTACAGAGGGACAACATGAGCAACCCTCCAATCCTCCGGCACCTCACCTGTGTTTAAGGATGCTACAAAGATATCTGTCAGGGCCCCAGCTATTTCCTCTCTCGCTTCCCTCAGCAACCTGGGAGAGATCCCATCCAGTCCTGGGGATTTGTCCACCTTAATAACCTCTAGCCTACCCAACACATCTTCCCTACTTATGTCAATGTGATCCAGAGTAATCAAACTTCTGTCTCTAATCTCAACATTCATCATGTCCCTCTCCTCAGTGAACACTGATGCAACGTAATCATTCAGAATCTCACCCATTCTCTCAGGTTCGACACCCAGCCTTCCTTCCTTATCCTTTAGTGGACCAATCCTTTCTCTAGTTACCCGCTTGCTTCTTATATAAGAGTAAAATGCTTTGAGATTCTCCTTAATTCTGCTTGCTAAAGCTAATTCATGATCCCTTTTTGCCGCTTGATTCCTCGTTTAAGACTGGTCCTACTCTTCTGATATTCCTCCAGGGCCCATTCTGTTCTTAGCTGCCTAGACCTTATGTACACTTCCCTTTTCCTCTTGGCTAGTTGTACAATTTCTCCTATCATTCTGGCCTGGCTCATTCCCCATCACCACGTCCAATATGGTCCCTTACCCTCGTCGGACTATTGACATACTGCTCTAGAAAACTCTCCTGGACACTTCTTACAAACTCTGCCCTATCCAGACCTCTGATATTAAGTGTATCCCAGTCAATGTTGGGAAAATTAAAATCTCCCAACACCACTGCCCTGTTGCCTCGACATCTTTCCATAATCTGTTTACCTCTTTGTTCTTCTACCTCATGCTCACTGTTGGGAGGTCTGTAATACAGCCCCAACAATGTAACTGGAGCCTTCTTATTTCTCAGCTCCAGACCAGTGTAAATGAGTGAAGGTTTCAGTGACTGACAGAGGCAGTCTGATCCTGAATAGCCAAGGAGACATGCGACAAACACGATTGAAAAGAGAGCTCCTTCACAAATGAGGGTGAAAAAGTAAACTCTGCCTCGACAAACTTTTCATTGCCATGAGCCTTAATGTTAAGAATATTTACCTTAATCATGGAAATGTCAGTACTGGCCAAATTGAATGAGTGACTCTTAAATGTTTGTTCAGCTAATACCATCCTGAATGCATTGATATAAGTCAATCCACACATGTCAGCTAATTACAAAATACTCAACATAATATGGAAGAAATCATGGCTCTTTCCTACCATTAACTTATATCCCCTTGTATCCCAGATATTGCCTTCACAGTCTGAGTTCTTCACAGTTCTGCAGCTGTAATCCCTTTTTTTTAGTGGGAGTTTAGATTTGGATATCTAAATTATCGGTGGGGAGACTAGGGCCCATGGGCATAGCCTTAGAATTAGAGGGGGTCAATTTAAACCAGAAATAAGGAGACATTTCTTCAGCAGAGATTGGTGGGCCTGTGGAATTCATTGCCGCGGAGCACAGTGGAGGCCGGGAGGCTAAATGTCTTCAACGCAGAGATTGATAAATTTTTGATCTTGCAAGGAATTAAGGGATAGGGGAGAGTGCGGGTAAGTGGAATTGAAATGCCCATCAGCCATGATTAAATGGCAGAGTGGACTTGAGGGGCCGAATGGCCTTGCTTCCACTCCTATTTTTATGGTCTTATTTATCTGGATTTCATTCAGTCTGCTCCCCAGGTGCAGGGGAGTCGAACAGTCACAGTATATTTCAGGATTTGATGCGCTTTGCAGGATTGCAAGGTCAGTCATAATGGATGTTATATATACTTCCCTCAGGATTGTTTTCTTTGGAAGTTCAATACTTTTAAAAATATTTGAATAGAGTTTATGGATCTCTGCCTTATCTTTACCAAATTATTTTCATCTTCAGCAGGAGCAGCAGTATTTCCATGTGGGGATTGTGTCCCTGATGTCTGTGAAGTAAATTCAGTAATTTTCAATAAACATTTAAACCGAATGTGGCCATCCAGTTGTGTGCTGTACACCACCTTGTTAGAGGAATTGGATTTCGGAGCCATGAGGTCATGCAGCAGCTACACAAAACTCTGGTGCGGCCGCACTTGGAGTATTGTGTACAGTTCTGGTTGCCGCATTATAGGAATGATGTGGAAAGTGTGGAAAGGGTTCAGAGGAGATTTACGAGGATGTTGCCTGGTCTGGGGGCTTGTAGCTATGGAGAAAGGTTGGATAGACTGGGTTTGGTTTCACTGGAATGCAGGAGGTTGAGGGGTGACCTGATAGAAGTTTATAAGATTGTGAATGGCGTGGATAGAGTGGGAAATATGAAGCATTTTCCCAGTGTGGAGGGGTCAGTTACTAGGGGACACAAGTTCAGGGTGTGAGGGGGGATATTTAAAAGAGATGTCTGAGGTAAGATTTACACACAAAGGATGGTGAGTGCCTGGAACACGCTGCCAGAGGGAGGTGTTGGGAGCAGACACAATAGCAGCATTCAGGAAACACCTGGACAAACACAGGAATAGGAAGTCAGGATGTGGAGATGCCGGTGTTGGACTGGGGTGTACACTTGATGAAGGAGCGTCGCTCCGAAAGCCAGTGTTTCCAATTAAACCTGTTGGACTATAACCTGGTGTTGTGTGATTTGTAACAATGAATAGGAAGGGAATAAAGGGACATGGATCCTGTAAGGGAAGGCAGTTTTAGTCTGGAAGGGCAAAATGTGTTGGCACAGGCTTGAAGGGCTGAAGGGCCTGTTCCCAAACTGGACTGTTCTTTGTTTGTGTTAATCTTTGTATGAAGCTGGCTCTTTGTTTCCTTCCTGACAACTCCTTCAGTACCCTGCTTGGTTTTTTTTTCCCAGTCTGATTTTCAAAATAAAACAATAACATAAGAAAACACATCACAATTTTTGAAATACTCTTTAAATTTTGAGGTTACTTTCAGAAGTAACTTTTTATTTTATACAATCAGATTAAACCCTGCATTGAGCAACTTTAAATTATACTCAACAATTGTATGATCAATAATCATTGATATTTAAATGATTATAAATTAGTGACCATTTACTAACATGGTAATTGACCAATCCCAATTTTATTTTCTGATTTGCAAAAACATTATGTGGAAAAGTGTGTTGCTGGAAGAGCACAGCAGGTCAGGCAGCATCCAAGGAGCAGGAGAATCGACGTTTCGGGCATTAGCCCTTCATTAGAAACATAAGGTGGAAAAGAAGAAAATATAATATAATCAATAATATATTGTAATTTATAATATGTAATCAATACTTTAATCAATAACACATATTGTAATATCAACTGTACTCTAGAAAACTGTCCAGCAACATCAAATGCAGCCAATGTCGAAAAAAATTCAAAACTCAACCTTTTCTCCTTAAAAATGTGACATTATACATGAAAGAGACAATTTTTATTCTTCCTGCCAATAGATGTCAACATTGCGCCTTATAACTCAAAGTTTACAAAACAGTTACACTTCGGAAAAATGTAACATCTGGTGTCTAAAATGTACTTTTCCACAATATAAAATACAACATTTGATGAGCAATGAATGAGGTGATTTAAAAATCGTGAGTGGAACATAAAGGCTTTCACACTCGGTTCAAATACACTGATACTGTGAGCAAATGTTGAAAACAAATGATTATTTTCCCGAAGCATGAAAACAATGAATTTTATTTTAATAAAATAATTAGGAACTACTGAATACAGCCATTTATATACAATGAAACTGTTCTTTGTAAGGCACTTATGAAAGCAACTATCCTATTTCAGAGAGAGAAGATTTAGCAGTTACTATCTTTTGTAGAGGAAATAAAGGTCTGAAGGTATCCCTGAGTTTGGAACAGTTTAAGGTTATTATTTTAATGTTAGTGCTGTGGTATAACTGAAATATTGACTCTGCAAGTCAGGAACTGTTGTTGGAGAAAGAGGAGTCTAAAATCCTAATTCTATCATCTTCAGAATGGGTCACTGGGCTTGACACAGATACAAAGTGAGTGAGATTTTGGACAAATATGATCTGATTGAGGAGACACAGCATGGATTTGTGAAAGCAAAGTCAAATTAGATTAAAGTGGCGAAAAGCTTTGAGTTCACTGACAAGGAGCAATGGGATATGTCAATGGATATTATCTTTATGAACTTCCACAGGCATCAATAAGAGCCTGCACCAGAAATTGTCTCCAAAAATACCAACAACACACCTAGCAGCAGAGAGAATGCTAGCTTTTTTGCAGGAGCAGACAGAGAGCTGGATCAAGTATATAAGGAAAGTAGCAAGGAACTTACGCAAGAAAAGCTAAAAGGGGTAATGAAATGTTGTTAGCAAACAGGATTATGGAGAATCCCAAGGCTTTTTATACGTATATTAAAAGCAAGACGTTAACCAGGGAAAGGGTTGGCCCACTGAAGAACACAAGAGGGAATCTGTGTGGAGCCAGAAGAGGTCGGTAAGGTCACTACTTGTTGCACCAGAGCACCACCTTGGTCACATGGATCAACATCTTAGAGCATGCTCCTGGGAACTAGCCAGCACACCCCTCTATAGTTTACAGTTTCTGATATAGCTTATCTCCGATCTACTTACAGTGCACCTCTGCACTGTAATGCTACATTGTGGGGCGCATTGGCACCTTGTATTGCAATGCTTTTGCAAGGACATTTTCTGCATAGGGATGGGTCCCAGCTCATGGACCAGATTACACTTCAGGGTTGTTCGCTAATTCTCCCACCACTCACTCACCTTACACCTGTGGCGATGCTCTCAGCATTTCTGCTTGGCCATGTCTTGCCTTTTTGTGCAGACTCAAAGCCCAGCAGCTTGTCCTGGTTGTCAGCAGTCACCATCAAGGGGTGGACATGTCACCATGCTCCATCAGTGTTATAACTGCACCATACATAGCAGGGAATAGTGTATGTGCATCAATCAAATGGCTATGACCACAGTCAGACGGTAGCAGAGCTCAGTCACGTCAAGGGAGACACCAGTTAGTGCAGATGTAAGAAAGGTGATAAGGTGTGTTGTGAGTCGCAGTGTAGAGGGCATGCAGGGTAGCCAGTGTGGGGAGTTGGAGTGAGTGAGTGTGAGGGACACTGGAACACAGTGCAACACAATGTCCAATATTAGATATAAATCTGCAATTGAACAACATTAAGTTGGTAATCCTGAGTGTGTGAAGGACTTTGCTGACAGCAAATTTAGGCTTGTCAGTGGGGCTCACACTGCAGTACATTGCATGCATTGGAGGCAACATAGATTAATACCCAGAATGCCCTGTTGCAGACAGAAAGAATATGTGCATATCAACACAATAAAATAGCTCGTTCATCTTTCAGGGCAATGCCTGCTTTTTAAAAATTTAAACAAAGTCTGGCAGTTAACTGTCAATCTGTATTAATAGGTACATTCTCCATTGCAACACTTCTTGTCAACCAATCAAAACTCTCCTCTCATGGATTAAAATGTTGGTGTTGTCCATGAATCAGTGTTCTGGTGAATTATCCAGAATGAGTGGCAGACAAAACTCCTGACAAAATGGTGTCTTCGTTCTGCAACACAGTCGGTTCTGATCTAACACCATCATTCTGTTCTCATGCAATCTCGCATTATAAGAAAGTCACACAATAGCCACGCCATTTAAACTAATGGAATTGCATTATAGCTAATACAGGTAAGGAAAGTTCACACTTTGCAAAAATGGTCTAAACTCTTCAATCACGTTAAAGCCAGTTTGTGTTATAGCAGAACAGACAGTACTCAGGTATCTGTGGTCTGTTGAATCTAAACTTCTGTCCTGCCTCTGTTCACTTAAAATATGAAATAAAGTTCCTCTTTATATTAGTCTATAAGTATCTATGAGAAAATTAAACCTTAGAAGCTCTTTGTTTAGTTCCTTTTACATGTAAAAGGACAATGACCTTCAGTTACTGTGTGCCATGAATGACCACGAGAGGCATCTTCAACAACAACATTGCTGCTAGCTGGTGGTGAGGTGAAGCGTGGCTCTGAGCACCTACACGTCTCAGGTATTAGCAGTCTGTGCAACCTCTGCTGTCTAATGTCGGGACAATTTACTGTTTCACCTTTGTTTGACTCAGACACACATTTAACACGTGGCTGACTATCTGTCAGCCATCAGGAAAACAATTCTGCAAAAAGTGAAACGTATTACACATTTACTTCTGCAAAATTACACTTAACATATTCCATTTAAACATTCTCTCCTGAAGAATAGATGCCATGTTAATGTTCACTTTTTATAAGATCATTTTGAAAAATAATCAAGGATAGTTTTAACAATGAGACCTTGATCAGATCAGCCACAGGAGGGGCAGACAGAGGATAATTGAGATAAGTGTTGCATTTTTGGTACGGCAAATCAGGACAGGACAGGACTTATACAGTTAATGGCAGGGCCTTGGGCAGTGTTGCCGAACAAAGAGACATTTGGATGTGGGTGAATAGTTCCTTTAAAGTGGAGTCACAGGTAGACAGGGTGGTGAAGAAGGCATTCGGCACGCTTGCCCTCATTGGTCAGTGCATTGAGTATAGGAATCTGGCTGTCATGTTGTGCCTGTACAGGAGATTGTTTAGGCCATTTGTAGAATACTGTGTTGAAGTCAGATTAACACTAGTTCAAGGAACTACAAGGAGCTAGCCACACTAGCTGGCACTTTCACCTCCCATGTGCTTATCTGGAATTCCGAAATGCATCCATGCCTCTCCCCCTCAACTGTTACTTGTGGTTATAGTCACACATTCCAACCATTCTCTGGTAAAATAAGACCTAAATTCTCCACTAGATTTATTCATCATGATCTTTATGGTCCTTAGTTTTAATCTCCTCCCAATTTTGTGAATGATGAAAGGTATGGGACTTTCAGAATACTTGTAACAAAGCATTCTAAGTAACAAAGTGAAATAAGGAGCTAAGATCAACAACAAAGTTGGATAAACCGCTTCAAAATACAACAGCAGGCATTCTTCAAGAGTATTTCTATTTGTTTCAACTTGCAACTATAAGCTGTGCATAGGTGTGTTTATGACTATCTTATTGCATAATAAGTGCTGAGCAATTTGCATGGAACTTCAATTGGGAAACTGATGAGTAAGAACAACACAAGAAATAGGACCACAGGAGATCACATGACCCTCAAGGCTGCCTTCATTTCAATATAATCATGCCTGATCTGCTTTATCAATTTCACTTTTCTGCCTCTCTCTATATCCATTGATCCCTTGATGGATTAAAAATTTATCTAACCCAATTTTGAATGTACTAAATGATGGAACATACTCAACCCTCTGGTGTACAGAATTCCAAATAAACTTTCAATCCAAATCCTAAATGATCAGCTCAATATTCCAAGACATTGGCCCCTTGTTCTTGATTTCATGTCCAATGGAAATAGCCTTTCAGTGTCTTAGTCTGTCAAAGATCTATGTTTCAATGAGATCACCACTTATTCTTCGAAACCCCAGAGAGTAAAGACCCAATTTACTCAGCCTGTCATCATTAGGTAACGTTTTCATCCTAACAGCATATTTAGTGATCCTTCCCTGTAACGTATCCAAGTCAAAGCTCTCTTTCCTCAATTAGAGAGATCAGACTGCACAGTTGTGAACTCATCAAAACCCTTTAAAATTCTAGCAAGAATTTCTTGACCTACAACCTCCTTACAATAAAGGCCAGTGTGCCTTCTGTCTTCCCAATTAATTGCTGTACCTACATGTTAATTTTTTCTGTTCATTATGATTAGGTAACGTTTTCATCCTAACAGCATATTTAGTGATCCTTCCCTGTATCGTATCCAAGTCAAAGCTCTCTTTCCTCAATTAGAGAGATCAGACTGCACACTTGTGAACTCATCAAAACCCTTTAAAATTCTAGCAAGACTTTCTTGACCTCCAACCTCCTTACAATAAAGGCCAGTGTGCCTTCTGTCTTCCCAATTAATTGCTGTACCTACATTTTAATTTTTTCTGTTCATTATGAGAATACATCCAATTCTTTATGAACATAAACATTTCAAATAAAAGCCCATGCCTTTTAAACAATGTAATTATTTCTCCTTTCTAATTACCCAAGTGAATAACCTCAGCTTTCCCCTGTTTCTATGTCACTTGACGACAGACCAGGAAAATTACATGGCACTCTGTACCCAGAGTAGCTGATGTCTGCCTATTTTTCTCATTGGTTATGTCAATTTTATGTTCGTTTATCAATATAGTCAGCAGGTGATACTTGCATCCAATAGATATGGACAACGTGCTTCACCCAAACCCCCACCCCATTGTAAGGGTCGATGGGGTCCTTCAGCCTTGACTGCAGTTACACTCAGAAAAGTCTGAAGATAAAAATAGAGACACAGGCACCTCAGGAATCTATTGTGAGACTCTGGTAGGATCAGTCTGAGAGAAGAACACAACAGATGCATGGATCACCACAGTTCATTTGCTGAAAAATCATTGCCTTTTTGTGTTTAAACTGAGCCTCTCTCCATAATTAAACAACAAAAGGGAATTGAGATTAGAAATAACCATAAGAAAAAAAAAGAAAACATTTTCTTTTTCTGTAAGACTATTAATCCAGCAAATACAAAAATCAGAGGTTTTATGTATGAACAAAATTGGAAACTTTTAACAAAATTTTACATGAAAGCGTTTCAGTCATATTTAGCAACATTTGAATTGCTTCATACATTTTTCACAAGCAATTCTGGCTAAGAATAAGAATGGGAGATTCAGCCAGATGACACATGAGTTTGGCAAACGTTTGTCAAATTTACAGATTTTGTTTCACACATAACTTCTGCCAAGCACCACGACAATGTAAATGTTTTACAATCGGTATTTTTACTAATATGTTGTGTTTGCTGAAGGATAGCAGGTGCACTTGTTCTGTAAATGCATTGAACTGAGAATCCATTTTTACACCTGAAACTGCATCCTCTATGTTTCAATGTGTGGGGAGGGGGTGTCCCAGACCAGAGGGCAGTTTGGGGAGGGGGTGACCCAGACCAGAGAGCAGTGCGGGGAGGAGGTGTCCCAGAGGAAAGAGCAGTGTGGGGATGGGGTGTCCCAGAGCAGAGGGCAGTGTGGGGAGGGAGTGTCCCAGACCAGAGGACAGTGTGGGGAGGGGGTGTCGCAGACCAGAGGGCAG
>NC_057730.1:57760844-57765783 GCF_004010195.1 Chiloscyllium plagiosum | reverse complement strand
GTTTTCCCTGGAGCGTCGGAGGCTGAGGGGTGACCTTATAGAGGTTTACAAAATCATGAGGGGCTTGGATAAGATAAATAGACAAGGTCTTTTCCCTGGGGTGGGGGAATCCAGAACTAGAGGGCATAGGTTTAGAGTGAGAGGGGCAAGATATAAAAGAGACCTAAGGGGCAACTCTTTTCACGCAGAGTGTAGTACATGTCTGGAATGAGCTGCCAGAGGCTGCAAAGGTACAATTGCAACATTTAAGAGGCATTTGGATGGAAATATGAATAGGAAGGGTTTGGAGGGATATGGGCCGGGTGCTGGCAGGTGGGACTAGATTGGGTTGGGATATCTGGTCGGCATGGACGAGTTGGACCGAAGGGTCTGGTTCCATGCTGCACATCTCTATGACTATGCCTCATTACAAACAAAAACACATACAAGACCGTTATTTCCAATCTTTTGATAAAAAATGTGTTAGACAATATGAATCTTACACATTCTCTTATTAACATTTAACTTGAATCATCTTTTTAAGTGGAGAAAGGTAGACCTCACTTCTTTCAAGAAATACAGAAAAACAGCAATGACTGTAGAATAATAACACATTTATTCTATTTCTGTATGTATAAAGTACAAGAAATAATTTCTCAAATATGATTTGAATTTTAACACCATGGTGGATACAAACATAATAGAAGAATGAATATTTCTGGTTTGCCAAATTGGTATAAAGTTACATTTTAAATAATAACACTATTGATGAATTCTGTAATGAATGTTAAACAAAAAAATCCCAAATAGCTGGAGATGCTTGAAACAGAAACACAAATTGGTGCAAAAGCTCTGCAGGTCTGGCAGCATCTATGGAGAGAAAGCAGAGTTGATGTTTCGGGTCCGGTAACCCTTCTTCAGACCATTAACTCTGCTTTCTCTCTACAGATGCTGCCAGACCTGCTCAGTTTTTCCAATGATTTCTTGTTACAGAATTACGGTCATGTTCAAAAGAAGTAAATATGATGTCAATTTTTGTTTCCCTGCAGTTAGTGGTTCGGGTTTGAAATGTACTGCCAGGACATGAGATGCAGACAGGTTCAGTTGAGGCATTCAAGTAATCACTGAATGTGCAGGATACCGGGAAAGGATGGGAGATAGACACTAAACCATGATGCTTATTCGGAGAGCTGGTGCGTACATGATGAGCTGAATGTTCTTCTTCTGCACGGAACAATTCTGTGAAATTCGATTCTTTAACCCACTGCATGCCTACTGTTGCTTTCGTTTAATATGTTTCAGGAAGTATATTCAACTGCAATAGGACATATCTTTAATTTTAGCAAATGTCAGAGGATGTTATTAAACTGGAAAGGGTGCAAGAAAGGACTTACAAAGATGTCAGTGAGACTGGAGGGTCTGAGTTAGAAGGATAGGCTGGGACCTCTTTCTCTGGAGCGTCGGATGCTGAGGGGTGACCTTATAGAGGTTTATAAAATCACAAGGAGGTGGATAGGATATATAGACAAGGTCTATTCCCTGGGGTGGGGGATGTCCAGAACTAGTGGGCGTAGGTTTAGGGTTAGAGGGGAAAGATATAAAAGAGACCTAGGGAGCAACTTTTTTACGCAGAGCGTGGTACGTATGTGGAATGAGCTGCCAGAGGAAGTGGTAGAGGTGAGTACAATTACAACATTTAAAAGGCATTTGGACAGACACAAGATAGGAAGCATTTAGAGGGATATGGGCCAAATGTAGGAAAATGGGACTAGTTCAGTCGGCATGGACACGTTGGGGCAAGAAATAGATCAGTACAAAGAGAAAAGCGGGAAACAAGTTGTGACTGAGGAGGACCCTGGCTAAGTCACCTGTCTTAGAAAGAGCAAGTGACAGCAACAGTGGATGGCAGAATAAAGGTCGGGGAATGGGAAGGATCTCACTGAGCACTGTTTTTATGCTGCACTGTATGCTATATGGATGTGCACCTCACATGCTGTCTGAGCTGCTGCTCATGATGGCGTTTGCCACATCCACTTTAAATGCAAGAAACAGCAGGATCTGATGCTGATCCTGAAGTTGAGAGATTCCACCCACAGAGAGCGTAGAACCAAAGAGCTCCTGATAGGAGAAACAGAGAAACACAAAGATAAGTGAGAGAGGCCAAGGGAGACTTACTAGTGACATACTAAAACTTTTATGACTTAACTGACTTCATAATATCACAATTAGTTCCTGAATCACAACTTTCAACTCTTCTGTGATATTTTGAAATAATTGGATAAGTCCTTGGATATAATGCTTCAGATACAAACGGACCCCACCATCAGGGATATATTTCCCTCCCCACCCCTTTCTGCTTTCCGCAAAGACCGTTCCCTCCGTGACTACCTGGTCAGGTCCACGCCCCCCACAACCCACCCTCCCATCTAGGCACCTTCCCCTGCCACCGCAGGAACTGTAAAACCTGCGCCCACACCTCCTCCCTCACCTCTATCCAAGGCCCTAAAGGAGCCTTCCACATCCATCAAAACTTTACCTGCACATCCACTAATATCATTTATTGTATCCGTTGCTCCCGATGCATTGTGGAGACTGGGCACCTCCTAGCACAGCGCTTTAGGGAACATCTCCGAGACACCCACACCAATCAACCAAATCGCCCCGTGGCTCAACATTTCAACTCATTTCCCCTCCCCCCACCTTACCCCAGTTCCAAATTTCCAGCTCAGCACTGTCCCCATGTCAATCTTCCATCACACCAATCCGCTTCACCCTCCTCTCCGACCTATCACCTTCATCCCCACCTCCATCCACCTATCGCACTTGCAGCTTCCTTCTCTCCAGCTCCACCCCCCCTCCCCCGCCCCCGCATTTATCTCTCCACTCTGGAGGCTTCCAGCCGCATTCCTGATGAAGGGCTCCTGCCCGAAATGTCAATTTTCCTGCTCCTCAGATGCTATCTGACCTGCTGTGCTTTTCCAGCACCACACTAATCTTGCCTTGGATAGTCAATGGGCAGCTTACTTCATTTTTACAGTACATGCCCTCTAAAAGTACCTGGGCATATTCCACCTGTACTATCCATCTCCACGCTCACTCAATACCAATAGTGGTTTCAAACTGATGTTTGTGAAGGCTGGAAGGTATAGGGAACCAAAAGAGAAAATGCTGGAAAATCTCAGCAGGTCTGGCAGCATCTGTAAGGAGAGAAAAGAGCTGATGTTTCGAGTCTAACTGACCCTTTGCCAAAGCTTTGACAAAGGGTCAGTTAGACTTGAAATGTCAGCTCTTTTCTCTCCTTACAGATGCTGCCAGACCTGCTGAGATTTTCCAGCATTTTCTCTTTTGGTTTCAGATTCCAGCATCTGCAGTAATTTGCTTTTATCCTAGGTATAGGGAATGCTGGATGACTAAAGAAATTGAGGGTTTGGTTAAGAAAAAGAAGGAAGCGAATGTCAGGTACAGACCGGATAGATAGAGTGAATCCTTAGAAGAGTATAAAGGCAGTAGGAGTATACTTAAGAGGGAAATCTGGAGGGCAAAACGGGGACATGAGTTAGCTTTGGCATATAGAATTAAGGAGAATCCAAAGGGTTTTTACAAATATATTAAGGACAAAGGGTAACTAGGGAGAGAATAGGGCCCCTCAAAGATCAGCAAGGCGGCCTTTGTGTGGAGCCACAGAAAATGGGGGAGATACTAAATGAATTTAGGGTGTAGGTTTGCTCACTGAGCTGTAGGTTTGATATCCAAACGTTTCATTACCTGGCTAGGTAACATAATCAGTGGCGACCTCCAAGTGAAGCGAAGCTGTTGTCTCCTGCTTTCTATTTATATCTTTCTCCTGGATGGCTAGCTAGCCACAAAAAGACGCGACCCACCTCTCCCTCATCGCCCTACACACGGATGAAAAAAAAACACAATTTTGACTGGGACAACACATCTATCCTGGGACAGGCTAAGCAAAGACATGCCAGAGAATTCCTAGAGGCCTGGCACTCCAACCACAACGCCATAAACAAACACATAGATCTAGATACCATCTATCAACCCCTCAGAAAACGAACAGGAAATGACATCACCACAAACCCCAGGAACCCCATCCAGGACAAACATATAAATAGAAAACAGGAGACAACAGCTTCGCTTCACTTGGAGGTCGCCACTGACGATGTTACCTAGCCAGGTAATGAAACATCTGGATATGAAACCTACAGCTCAGCGAGCAAACCTACACCCTAAATAAAGGCAAGCGTGTTAAACACCTTCTTAACTACCCTGTCGACCTGTGACACAAGTTTTAAAGAATTATGTACCTGAACCCTGAGGTCTCTCTGATCTACAACACTACCCAGGTCCCTACCTTAATTGTACAAGTTCTGCCCTTGCAATACCTGGCATTTATGCAAACTAAACTCCACCTGTCATTCCTCAGCCCATTATCCCAATTGATCAAGATCTCTTTGTAATGTTAGATAATCTTGTTCACTATCTACTATATCACCAATTTTGGTGTCATCCTCAAACTTACTAACCATGCCTCCTACATTCTCATCCAAATCACATATATAAATAACAAACAAAAGTGGAGTCAGCTCCAATCCCTGTGGAACACTACTGGTCACAGGCCTCCAGTCCAAAAAACAACGGCCCATCATCACCCTCTGTCTCCTATCATTAAGCCAACTTTGGATCTCACCCTGAACCCCATGTGATCTAACTTTACGAATTAGCCTACCATGCAAAACCTTATCAAAGGCTTTACTAAAGTCCATGCTCCTTCAAACACTCCCAGGACAGGGACAGCACGAGGTTAGAAACTGACAAAAACCTTCTCTCCACTGTCTTCTTTCTAATTATTACTTTTTATTGAGATAAATCTTTTGATTAAACTTAAAAATATAAGCCATAAGAATTAAGTTAGCTCGAGCAGTGTTTTGTAGAGGAATAAGACAGTGCT
>NC_057730.1:57739005-57760724 GCF_004010195.1 Chiloscyllium plagiosum | reverse complement strand
GTGCAATTCTGGTCTCCTTCCTATCGGAGAGATGTTGTGAAACTTGAAAGGGTTCAGAAAAGATTTACAAGGATGTTGCCAGGGTTGGAGGATTTGAGCTACAGGGAGAGGCTGAAAAGGCTTGGGCTGTTTTCCTTGGAGCATCGGAGGCTGAGGGGTGGCCTTACAGAGGTTTACAAAGTCATGAGGGGCATGGATAGGATAAATAGACAAAGTTTTTTTCCTGGGGTGGGGAGTCCAGAACTAGAGGGCATAGGTTTAGGGTGAGAGGGGAAAGATGTAAAAGAGATCTAAGGGACAACTTTTTCACACAGAGGGTGGTGTATGTATGGAATGAGCTGCCAGAGGAAGTGCAACATTTAAGAGGCATTTGGATGAGTATATGAATAGGAAGGGTTTGGAGGGATATGGGCCGGGTGCTGGCAGGTGGGACTAGATTGGGTTGGGATATCTGGTCAGCATGGACGGGTTGGACCGAAGAGTCTGTTTTCATGTTGTACATCTCTATGACGCTATGATGTGCCCTTCATCCAAGTTTGTGTATCTCAGTCTGAGATGTCATGGCCATTTACAGTTTGCAATCAGTTTTGTCCTTAGCCTTAATCTTCCTTTGGTCCTCTAAACAATGTGGATAACTGAAAAGCACAGTTAAGGATGTAATAAAATAAAGAACTGCAGATGCTAGATATCTGAAAGAAAAACAGAAATTGCTGGACAAACTCAGCAGGTCTGGCAGCATCTTTGTTAACTCTGCTTTCTCTCCACAGATGCTGCCAGACCTACTGAGTTTCCCCAGTAATTTCTGTTTTTTATTAAGGATGTTATGATGTTATTAGGCTGTACTGATTCCCATTCTCCATTGACCTATGAGAGACGAAATGTTATCGGGTGTATGTGTAAAAATATATAAGGAGAACAAGAAACCATGTAATAAAAACAAAACAGCAATTTTGGGAGCCTTTTATTTTCTGGAACAGTATATTTCAGAAAGAACATGGATCAGACTGTAACGGACTGTACTACGTAGTGGACAGAGCCAATTACACAATCTGATGGCAAGCAACTGTCTTACAAATAGTCACAATTTGCCTGAATTTGATGTTATGTTTGAGAGGGAGAAGGAGAGTCACAAACCAAGAGGATAAACTTTGGCTGAATAAAAGATAAATTGACCACAACAAATTGGGCTTGACAGTTAATAGATCAACTGTCGAAGAAAGATGTGAAATATTCAAATAAATATTTGGTACTATACACAATCTGTGTATAATGCTAACAAAAATCTCCACTTGTGTATGTATCAACTATGACCAACAAGTTAGCTTGGGACATTATCGAGATAAAAGGAAAGGCTTCTACAATTGTAAAAGGTATAATCCTCCCAGACTGGGAAACAATTAAAAGTGATAAACGGATACAATGAAAGTAACAAATTGTTAGAAGGAATTGAGAAATAAAACGCAAAGAAAATCAAAGCAAAAAGTATTAAGAAAATTACAAACCTAATAAATAGGTACTTTGAATCCATAGTTAAAATGAAGGAAGGGGAAATGAGCAGTAGCACAGAAGAACCTAAAAGTAAGTCAAGGGGAAGAACATGGGACAGCTAATGCAAGTTTTCAGTGGGATTTAAGATAGACAAATCTGCAGGACCTGATTGAAACTATTCAAGGATCATAAAATAAATAGGTGGAGTAAAAGCAGGAACATTAGTCATAATCGCCCAAACGAGGGACTGTATGTTTGGAATAGAAACCTGCAGCTGTCATTCCATTACTTAAGTAGAGATCAGGTAACTATAGATGTTAGTTCAATATCAATTGTGGGGAAGTTTCTAGAATCAACTGATTGAGTAATTGAACAAAGATTATATTGTAATCCAATCTTGAAAAAGAGCAATGTAATGCACTTACTAAGATTCTAGATTTTGGAACAGTGAAGCAGAGATTTACAGCAGCACATCATCCTGCTTAGTTATTACTCCGCCAACAACTTTCAATATTCATTCTCTCCATACTGACACACTAACTCACCAAATACCCCCTCAACAGCACCTTCCAATCCTGTGACCTCAACCAGAAGGGCAGCAGGTACATGGGAACAATACTACCTGCAAGCTCCCCTTAGAGCCACACAGCATTCTGGCTTGGAATCAAAATTGCTATTTCATCACTGTTGCTGGGTCACAATCCTAAGAGCACTGTAGGTGTGATTACCAACCAGCACCATTGACAAACCCCTGAACAAATGAACCACAGTGCTTGAACCTCATGGCTCTTCACCACCTTGTTCAGGACAGCTAGGGATAGGCAATAACTGTTGGCATAGCCAGCAACAGCCACAGCCTGTGAACGAATAAAGCAAGAATATTGGTCAAAAATGTTATTGAGTAAAACCACAAATACACAGTGGGACATATATAAAGGTAACTTAGACTAGGGGCAGCATGGTATCTCAGTGTTTAGCATTGCTGCCTCACAGCACCAGGGACCTGGGTTCAATTCCAGCCTTGGGCTATATGGAGTTTGCACTATCTGCCTGGGTTTGCTCTGGTTTCCTCCCATAGTCTAAAGATGTGTGGATTGGCTAAATTGTCCATAGTATTCAAGGATGTACAGACGAGGTGGTTAGCCATGGGAAATGCAGGGTTACAGAGATAGGATGGGATGCTTCTGGCAGGTCGTGTGTTCTCAATGGGCCAAATAGCCTGCTCTCATACTGAAGGGATTCTATGATAATATAAGATCAGTCAAAAATGGCAAGAGGTCTACGTGCCAAATAACCAGTTGTCATTGATAAAGGAAGCTGAGGATAGCATAACATTAATGGAAAGAGCGAACAACAATTTAGAGAAGTATACATCCAGAGACTGGGATAGCTAGATAGTACAGCAAAGATAGCAAGAAGGGAATATGAAAAGAAACTTGTAAGAGCTGTTAAGATTAACATTAATAATTTTGCAATTGCATTAGAAACAACAGGGAAATTAAGAATAATGTGAGTCCTTTTGAAACAGATTCAGGTCATATTGCAAGTGAGATTAAGGAACAGAATGGTTGATCAGCATTGTTGAAGCAACATAATGGTTCTGTAAGACAAGGGAGAACAGCAAGTAGAACCTCAGCCATTTAAGATAGTGCTGGTGGCTCGGAACAAATGGATTTATTTAACTTGAATATAGAGAGTGCTGATGGAATCAAGTAGTAATTGAACTGCAGTTTAAGGTAGAAAAATATTCTCCTGAAAACTTTATTTCATAATGACAGTAACTTATGCAAACCAAAAAATAAATCACATTGATTTAATACTATAAAGGCTGATGCACAAGAAATATATCCCTATGATAACGGTGATGCACTGAATGGTGGAACAGGCTGCAGGGGTTAAACAGGTTACTCCTGTTCCTATTTGTTATGATCTTATATGATTAGATTCGACTCCCTACAGTTTGGAAACAGGCCCTTCAGCCCAACAAATCCACACTGACCCTCTGAAGAGTAGCCCACCCAGACCCATTTCCCTCTGACTAAAGTTCCTAACACTATGGGCAATTCAGCATGGCCAATTCACCTGACTTGCACTCCTTTGGATTGTGGGAGGAAACTGGAGCACCCGGAGGAAACCCATGCAGACTTGGGGAGAATGTGCAAACTCCACACAAACAGTCACCCAAGGGTGGAATCAAACCTGGGTCCCTGGCACTGTGAGGCAGCAGTGCTAACTACTGAGTCACCGTGCCACCCAAATCACTCATTACTCATCCATATCAGCTCATCTGTAACATATACCTGTACTATACTGCTCAGATTTTAAAGGATTTGGCAGTTTTTGCTGACAGAGTTTAAAGTACTCTAAGCTATTTGAAAAGCTTCAGCAAACTGTACCTTTCCTTCAGCAATAATCTAAACTTACTCACCTGTGCATTAGAGTGGTTATTTTGAATTAGTATTTTAAAATCATGTGGGCATTAAGAATTTGAATTTCTGATGTAGGCTCAGAAATGATAAGCCATTTTTCAAAAGGAAAACAGTATGGCACAGTTGAGTTCTGTAAAATAAAAAAACTCCTGAGTTATCAAGAATCAAAAAAGTATTTTCACTGCATTGTACTTACTGCTTTTGGATTAGGGTAGAGAAGCTAAGGCCTACCAACTACCCCCATAGAGGTCAAATCCATCCTCCTTCCATTGAATGTCAATGTAATATTTTCTGAATGTAACAAAAACAGAGAGTCAGAGCATTTTGCTGTTAGTACTTGCTCTGCACCCAAAATGATACGGCACAATAAGGCTTTGAAAAACGCATTTGTACCCTTTGTAAACCTTAGTACAATTAAATAAAACATTAAATGGCTGCACTGCTTCCAAAATAATATGGCTTTTACTTTAATGAATTATATTTTAATATGTGCAAACACATAAAGAGCAAAAGCAAAATACTGTGGATGCCGAAATCTGAAACAAAAGCAGAAAGCGCTGTAAATATTCATTGGAAATATTCAGTGGGTCTGGTAATATCTATGGAAAGAGACCATTAACCAGAAATGTGTCAGGTATTTAGGAAAATAAAAGGCAGGGAAAGGTGGAAGAGGAGATGAACTATAAAAATCAACATGTTTCCAATTGGATGGAAGGTAGAAGAGATAAAGCGCAAAATAAAACTGAAACAAACAATGAGACCAGAGGAGCTAAACTGATAAATGCAGAATCATTCACATATGCTGTCTGATAAGGGAGCAGCGTAATGATCTGAAATTGTTTCATTGGGTAGCATAGTGCCTCAGTGGTTCAATTCCAACACTGGGACTTGTTGGGCCGAATGGCCTATTTACACATTGTAGGGACTCTATAAAAAAAATTTTAAATGCTGAAGGAGATTGACAGCAGCAGTTTGGACAGAGATGCTGGAGTGAATGTTGTATATATGTCACCTCTCAAGTCTTTTCCAAATTCTGTTTTGTGGTGCTCCTTTACCCCGTACAGTGCACCCACTGCAAATAATTCTTTCAAAATTAAAGATCAAGATGACTTAGACTGAAGGATGATATGAAGATATACATATTTAAGTACAGCAGGCAACAAAAATTATTTTTCAAGCACCTAGTGGTAACTTATATTTTTAAAATATTCTCACTAATGGGTTCACTATTTTCTGGTTTTTTTTAAAATGCTTTTCATACCCTCAGTTTTGAAGACGCATTAAAAATTTAAGTTTTAGAATCATAGAATTCCTACAGTATGGAA
Source organism: Chiloscyllium plagiosum (assembly GCF_004010195.1). NCBI lineage: Eukaryota > Metazoa > Chordata > Chondrichthyes > Orectolobiformes > Hemiscylliidae > Chiloscyllium > Chiloscyllium plagiosum. Next base: position 57,755,482 of record NC_057730.1, on the reverse strand, counting down.
ACAGGCCCTTCAGCCCAACAGGTCCACACTGACCCTCCGAAGAGTAAGCCACCCAGACCCATTTCCCTAACCCCTGACTAATGCACCTAACTGACACATCCCAGAACACTATGGGTAAGTTAGCATGGCCAATTCACCTGACCTGCACATCTTTGGACTGTGGGACAAAACCAGAACACCCGGAAGAAACCTACGCAGAGAATGTGCAAAGTCCACACAGACAGTCACCCAAAGCTGGAATTGAACCTGGGTTCCTGGTGCTGTGAGATAGCAGCACTAACCACTGAATCACTATAGCATCCAAACACATCTCCAGTCATTTATACAGCCCAATCCCCAGCTAGAGGGCCTGGCATACAAGTTTACATCTTACACTTGTTTAAGAGCTCTGTTCAAACAACAACCATAGTTGCAAACATGGCAGAGAATAAAGTAATATTTCTGATCTTTTGTCAGAGTAATTTGAATGTTTCTTCTATTTATCGACACTGAGACCTCTAGGATATTTTCTGTTTATCTGAAAGCATTTTTATAGTGCAATAGATTAATAATTGAGAAGTTTTCTTGATTTCAAGCTCTTAAATGTTTACTTAATGAGTAGGAGATTTAATTTTAATACTTAAAAAGTATTAAAATTAAATCTCCTAGTCTCCAGCATCTGCAGTCCTCACTTTCGCCACAAATAATGGTTAGCAAGTCCTCACTTTCACCACAAATGATGGTTAGCAAGTCCTCACTTTCACCACAAATGATGGTTAGCAAGTTCTGACCTTAGCCACAAATGATGGTTAGCAAGTTCTCACTTTCACCACAACTGATGGTTAGCAAGTCCTCACTTTCACCACAAATGATGGTTAGCAAGTCCTCACTTTCACCACAAATGATGGTTAGCAAGTCCTCGCTTTAGCCACAAATGATGGTTAGCAAGTTCTCACTTTCGCCACAAATGATGGTTAGCAAGTCCTCACTTTCGCCACAAATGATGGTTAGCAAGTCCTCACTTTCGCCACAAATGATGGTTAGCAAGTCCTCACTTTCGCCACAAATGATGGTTAGCAAGTCCTCACTTTCGCCACAAATGATGGTTAGCAAGTCCTCACTTTCGCCACAAATGATGGTTAGCAAGTCCTCACTTTCGCCACAAATGATGGTTAGCAAGTCCTCACTTTCGCCACAAATGATGGTTAGCAAGTCCTCACTTTCGCCACAAATGATGGTTAGCAAGTCCTCACTTTCGCCACAAATGATGGTTAGCAAGTCCTCACTTTCGCCACAAATGATGGTTAGCAAGTCCTCACTTTCGCCACAAATGATGGTTAGCAAGTCCTCACTTTCGCCACAAATGATGGTTAGCAAGTCCTCACTTTCGCCACAAATGATGGTTAGCAAGTCCTCACTTTCGCCACAAATGATGGTTAGCAAGTCCTCACTTTCGCCACAAATGATGGTTAGCAAGTCCTCACTTTCGCCACAAATGATGGTTAGCAAGTCCTCACTTTCGCCACAAATGATGGTTAGCAAGTCCTCACTTTCGCCACAAATGATGGTTAGCAAGTCCTCACTTTCGCCACAAATGATGGTTAGCAAGTCCTCACTTTCGCCACAAATGATGGTTAGCAAGTCCTCACTTTCGCCACAAATGATGGTTAGCAAGTCCTCACTTTCGCCACAAATGATGGTTAGCAAGTCCTCACTTTCGCCACAAATGATGGTTAGCAAGTCCTCACTTTCGCCACAAATGATGGTTAGCAAGTCCTCACTTTCGCCACAAATGATGGTTAGCAAGTCCTCACTTTCGCCACAAATGATGGTTAGCAAGTCCTCACTTTCGCCACAAATGATGGTTAGCAAGTCCTCACTTTCGCCACAAATGATGGTTAGCAAGTCCTCACTTTCGCCACAAATGATGGTTAGCAAGTCCTCACTTTCGCCACAAATGATGGTTAGCAAGTCCTCACTTTCGCCACAAATGATGGTTAGCAAGTCCTCACTTTCGCCACAAATGATGGTTAGCAAGTCCTCACTTTCGCCACAAATGATGGTTAGCAAGTCCTCACTTTCGCCACAAATGATGGTTAGCAAGTCCTCACTTTCGCCACAAATGATGGTTAGCAAGTCCTCACTTTCGCCACAAATGATGGTTAGCAAGTCCTCACTTTCGCCACAAATGATGGTTAGCAAGTCCTCACTTTCGCCACAAATGATGGTTAGCAAGTCCTCACTTTCGCCACAAATGATGGTTAGCAAGTCCTCACTTTCGCCACAAATGATGGTTAGCAAGTCCTCACTTTCGCCACAAATGATGGTTAGCAAGTCCTCACTTTCACCACAAATGATGGTTAGCAAGTTCTCAATTTCGCCACAAATGATGGTTAGCAAGTCCTCACTTTCACCACAAATGATGGTTAGCAAGTTCTCAATTTCGCCACAAATGATGGTTAGCAAGTCCTCACTTTCACCACAAATGATGGTTAGCAAGTTCTCAATTTCGCCACAAATGATGGTTAGCAAGTTCTCACTTTCGCCACAAATGATGGTTAGCAAGTCCTCACTTTCACCACAAATGATGGTTAGCAAGTTCTCACTTTCGCCACAATTGATGGTTAGCAAGTCCTCAATTTCACCACAAATGATGGTTCGCAAGTTCTCACTTTTGCCACAAATGATGGTTAGCAAGTCCTCACTTTCGCCGCAAATGATGGTTAGCAAGTCCTCAATTTCACCACAAATGATGGTTAGCAAGTTCTCAATTTCGCCACAAATGATGGTTAGCAAGTTCTCAATTTCGCCACAAATGACAGTTAGCAAGTTCTCAATTTCACCACAAATGATGGTTAGCAAGTTCTCACTTTCGCCACAAATGATAGTTAGCAAGTCCTCACTTTCGCCACAAATGATGGTTAGCAAGTTCTCAATTTCGCCACAAATGATGGTTAGCAAGTCCTCACTTTTGCTTTCATACTCCAAGAAGGAACATGTTTTGTGCAGCGTAATTCCACTTCTTTGGCCCATAGTTTCCAATCACCCTAAATCCAATTCTGATCAGCCCATCAAAAGACACTAACAGGTCTGTCCCCAAGAACTTCCTGGCTAGAAACATTTTCATCCAAAGTACCACAGAAGAATCCTCAAATCCACAAAGATAGGAGTGAAGAGAATCAATTATGGAAACCATGACATCTCTATCAACAGTGAGTGCTGAATTTGGTTAATTTTGAGGTCCTGTAGCTATTTAGAAAGCTACTGAAAAAGTGTAAAAGGGAAAGTATTGGGTGGTAGGCCTGTCGGTGGAAGGGCTGGAAGGACAGTCAGTGTTGGGTGTGGGATCATATCTGGGAGAAAGCAGTGGTCTATGGTTGGGTGAAAAGGGATCTGGGGTGTGGTGTTGGTTAGGAGCAGTAGGGGTTGGTTGTTGGGTTAAGGAGGGGCATTCAGGAGTGTATGTGGGTGTGAGTTGAGTTGGAAGTGTTGGATCAATAGTAGTGTAGTTGTGTTGGGTTTTGAAGAAGGGTCAATGGATCCAAAATGTTAACTCTGTTTTCTCTCCACAGATAGTGCCTGACCTGCTGAGTTTTTCCAATAATTTGTTTTTATAGTTGAGTGAGGCCTGGGGGTGGTGTTAGATTAGGTTGGTGTGTTGGGGAAAGTTCAGAGAGCCACAACACTACAGGTGACTCCACTATACCATACACTCTTTCTCACACACATACACATTCTCCTACATACTCACACATTCACACAGACCGTCTCTCATATACAAGCTCTCTCTCATATGCAAACACATGCACCCCCACGTACTCATACCCATGCACGCACCCTCTCACAGGCTTGTACCCCATCACACTCACATACATACTTGACCAAGTTTACACAAATACATACACACACTCTTTCACATAAACTCACACACACACTGTGGCTCTCCTGCACACTCTCACATGTAGGTTTCTAGGGTGAATTTGTATTTTCAGAATTACATTTCAGTTTGCTCAAAAACTGCATAAATCCATGCAAGATTCTGTAAGTCCCAGTGTGACTCAACATTGGGACACAGTCAGACTTTAACCTCACACCTTTAGTGCATTGTCTGAGCTGAGATGGCACCTATTGTTAGGAAAACTGAAGCTATCTTGAGAATGTAACTGAAAGGAGTTCTGGGATTTACATGTGAAAGAACTGAAACTAGCATTTCCCATCCTGAAAGATGAAGGACTTAATCTAAATGTGTTTGATATGTCATCACAGCTCCATGACAGTGTAACTCTTTTGCTATAAATTCTGTGTCTTATGATCCTATACCAGCCCAATCCAACACAGCCTCCTCCATATCATTTCAACTCTGGCAGACTCAGCACTAACATTAATAATTAACTTTGCAAATGCAAAATAAATCAGAGTAACGCACAGATTCTTCACAACGGAGTAAGTCACCTCCCTGGGTGAGACCAACATTAACTGAGGGACCGCTGTTGGGGTGCGACTGAGGATGCCTTATCACCATGGAAACCCACTCCGCTGGGGAGGGCGGGGACACACTCTGATTGACACACGTAATCTGCAATTACATCGCAGCCCCATACATGATCAGCCAATGGAGGGGGACGATTGTGGGATGGGGCGGGGACACCGGGAGGGAGAGGGGTCATGGGGTTGTGAAGGGGCGGGACTCGGATGGAGCGTGCGCAGTCAGTAAGGGGCCGGGGAAAGGGAAAAGGCAGGATCCCAGCTAGAGGGGCGGGGCCAGAGAAATAGGGCGTGGCCCAGTGGGCGGGGCGTGACCTGGCGGCAAGGGGCAGGGTACATGCAGTGGGCGCGGCCTGGTGGAGGTGTGGCACGGGCGGTGGGCGTGGCCTCGTTGTGGGCGGGCGGCTGGCTGTGTCCCCGCCCCCTGACCTGACCTGACCTGACCTCCCCTCCCCCCTCCCCGTGCGGCCTGCGGAATGGCGATGGCCGCCCGAGCCCGGGGCTGGGCCGTACTGAGGCATGGCCGGCCTCACCTGCAGCCGAGGGCCTGGGTTGGGCTCCCGGCCGCTAGGGCCCTGAGTGGCTCGGCCGAGAAGGCGATGCTGGATCGGATTATCCGGGTGGATCACGCCGGGGAGTACGGGGCGAACCGTATCTATGCCGGACAGATGGCCGTGCTGGGCCGCAGCCCCGTGGGGCCTGTCATCCAGGTATTTACCACTGAAAGGGTGAGGTGAATTGGCCATAGTCAGGGGTAAATGCAGGGTGGGGCAATGGGTCTGGGTGGGTTACTCTTCGGAGGGTCAGTGTGGACTGGTTGGGCCGAAGGGCCTGTTTCTAATCTAATCTAAAAACAATGCTGCAGGTTACTGTCAGACCAGGATTGACAATGGCCTGTGTTACATTATCATTCAGTCAGGGGTCACCCTGATTCACAGGCTTACCGCCCTCTTTAATAACTCACTTGTAACAAATCAGATTATTTTTAAAAACTGACTTGCTGCGTCAGAACATGCTTTGTAAAAGAACTTTTAAAAATCTATCCTTGTATGATTATTGAGGTGGCAGGCTTCAAGGCCACATTCTGCCCTCAGAGGTCAGTGAGGCAACAAGCAGCAGATGCAGTACATTCAGAACTCCCAGAGTTGGACCAGAAGGGGAGGTGCCATTGTTGAACTGGGGTGGACAAAGTTAAAAATCGTACAACACCAGGTTATAGTCAGGTTTATTTGGGAATACTAGCTTTCAAAGCGCTGCTCCTTCTTCACTATTGGCGCTGCCCCACTACTTAACTGGTGAAGGAGCAGTGTTCTGAAAGCTAGTACTTCTGAATAGGCAGAGTCATAGAGTTGTACAGCACGGAAACAGACCCTTCGGTCCAACCCGTCCATGCCGACCAGATATCCCAACCCAATCTAGTCCCACCTGTCAGCACCTGGCCCATATCCCTCTGTTGTGTGATTTTTTTTATCTTGGGCCAGAAGGGGAGGAACTTCACAGTGCAATGTGGAACTGAAAACCATTGGGGCCCATAGACATCTTAGGTAGCACTGGGACTGTGGTGGTGAAATTCTACTCTAATAGCCACATGACACTTTTATTTGTACAAATTAGGAGCAGAAGTAAGATATTGTTTTTAAGACTGTTCCATCATTTGCTTTGATCAAAGCTAGTTCCACACATGCCCGAAATGTCGATTCTCCTGTTCCCTGGATGCTGCCTGACCTGCTGCGCTTTTCCAGCAACACATTTCCACCACATATCCATCTAGCCCTGGGTAACCCTTGAATTACTTCCTGAACAAGAATCTAATTTTTTTCATCTTAAAAATATTCAATGACTCTATCTTCTGAGACAAAATTCCAAAGTTGCACAACTTTGGTAGAAAGTGAGGACTGCAGATGCTGGAGATGAGAGTCAAGAGTGTGGTGCTGGAAAAGCACAGCAGGTCAGACAGCATCCGAGGAGCAGGATAATCGACGTTTCGGACATAAGCCTTCCTGAAGAAGGGCTTATGCCTGAAACGTTGATTCTCCTGTTCATCGGATGCTGCCTGGCCTGCTGTGTTTTTTCCAGCACCACATTTTTCACCTTTGGTCCAACCTGTCCATGCCAACCAGATTGCAGCTCAGAATTCTACAGTTATTCTAAGGTCACACTGCTTTTTTATTCTTCCTGCCAAAGTGCACATCCTTCTGGCACAAAACAAAAAGCTGAGGTCCCAGCACAGCAGCTGATCTGAAAAAGATCATTTATTCATCCTATTTTCTTCCAGCTGGCCAATCTTCTATCCATACTGATATGTTAGCCCCTATACCATGAGCTCCTCAAGTGCAATGTTGTCAAATGCCTTCTAGAAAATCAAGTGCAGTACATCAATGGGGCTCTCTTTAGCAACAGAACATGTTACTACTGTTGTCGGCGGGGCTGGGCATGTACTACCTGCAACAGTAGTAGACTCACCAACTTTAAGGGCATTTAAATGGTCATGGGATAAACATATTGATGAAAATGGAATAGTGCAGGATAGATACGCTTCAGATTGGTTCCACAGGCTGGCGCAACATTGAGGGCCCGAAGGGCCTGTACTGCGCTGTAATGTTCTGTGTACTTAAAAGAATTTCAATAAATTGGGTCGTGATTTACTGTTCATAAAACCATTCTGATTTTTCCTGATTACCTCAAATTTTTCTAGTTGCCCGGTTTTAACCTCCTGAATAATCCATTCAAACGTTTCCTCCTCAAACTAACTGGCCTATTTTTTTTTTGTTTTCTATCTCCCTTCTTAAATAGAAAGGTTATACTTACTATTTTCCAGTTTAATTGAAGCTGCCTCATTCTAAGAAACTAGGGTGAGATATTATCTTGATCACAATAAGTTTTGTCATAGAGTCATAGAGACGTGCAGCATGGAAACAGACCCTTCGGTCCAACCCGTCCATGCCGACCAGATATCCCAACCCAATCTAGTTCCACCTGCCAGCACCCGGCCCATATCCCTCCAAACCCTTCCTATTCATATACCCATCCAAATGACTTTTAAATGTTGCAATTGTACCAGCCTCCACCACTTCCTCTGGCAGCTCATTCCATACACATACCACACTCTGTGTGGAAAAAGTTGCCCCTTAGGTCTCTTTTATATCTTTCTTATCTCACCCTAAGCCCTCTCATTCTGGACTCCGCCACTCCAGGGAAAATACTTTGTCTATTTATTCTATCCATGCCCCTCCATGGTTTTGTAAACCTCTATAAGGTCACCCCTCAGCTTCCGATGCTCCAGGGAAAACAGCCCCAGCCTGTTCAGCCTCTCCCTATAGCTCAAACCCTCCAACCCTGGCAACATCCTTGTAAATTTTTTCTGAACCCTTTCAAGTTTCACAACACCTTTCCGATATGAAGGAGACCAGAATTGTGCGCGGTATTCCAACAGTGGCCTAACCAATGTACTGTACAGCCGCAACATGGCCGCCTAACTGTCAAAAATTAAAGTTGGAATTGACACTGATTTCTACATTAACAGAAAATCTTATTTTTTCTGTGAAAGGAAAAGTTGAAATAAGAAGAATAAATGTTTGTTTAATATAAAGGCTCGGAACGTGTACATAAAACCATGAGAGAGGAGCAGAATGAAGCCATTGAGCCTATCGAGTCTGCTCCACCATTTGATCATGGCTGATATGCTTCTCAAGCCTATTATCCTGCCTTCTCCCTATAACCTCTGATCCCTTTATTAACTAACAGACATCCTAAAGGACAGCAGGTTTTTGTGCTAGATAATTGATATCAATGGTGTAGTAAATTAACTGAAATTAATATTCATGTTTCAGCAAATGTGGGATCAAGAAAAGGAACATCTGGAGAAATTTAATGAATTGATAGTTGATCACAGAGTTCGGCCGACGCTTCTAATGCCTTTCTGGAATGTTGCAGGATTCATGTTGGGTAAACATCCAAATGTGTTTAAAATCTCTATCCTCGATTAAGTCTTCAAGGTAGCCAGCACAGCTGAGTAAAAGACAGATTGTGCTCAACTAGTCTCATTCAATTGTCAAGGGGGTTGGAGTATAAGAATGGGGAAGTCTTACTGCAAAGGTACAAGGTACTGGTTAGACCACCCGGAGTACTGAGAGCATTTTTGATGCCCTTATTTAGGAAAGATATCATTTCATTGGAGGCAATTCAGAGAAGGTTCACTAGGATGATGGTCTTCTCCTGTTCCTATTTCATATGGTGATCATGTAACAGAGAAGGTTATAGAGTCATGCAGCTTGGAAACAGAACCTCCATTCCAATCCGTCCATGCTGACCAAGTTTCTCAAACTAAATTAGTCCCTCTTGCCCGTGTTTGGTCCATTTCCCTCTAAACCTTCCCTAATTACGTCCCTGTCGAAATGCCTTTTAAATTTTGTAACTATACCTACATCTACCACTTCCTCTGGCAGTTCATTCCACATACAAACCAGCCTCTGTGAAAAAGTTGCCCCTCGGATATCTTTTGAATCGTTCTCCTGTCACTTTAAAAAAGTGCACTCTAGATTTTAACTCGCCTACCCTGGGGAAAAGACCTTTGCTGTTCACCTTATCTATACTCCTAATGATTTTATAAACCTCTATAAGGTAAACCCTAAACCTCCTATTCTCCAGTGGGAAAAGTCCCAGCCTATCCAGCCTTTCTTTATAACTCAAACCCTCCAGTCCTGGCAACATCCTTGTAAATCTCTTCTGAACCCTCTCTAATTTCATAATATCCTTTATATTTATTGGATAACAGTATTTACTGCACTGACTATTACAGAACCTCAGAATCAACCAGCCTCCAGTACTGAAAACAACCATTTCCTCAGCTCTCAATTTCCTGTCCTTAAGCAAGCTTCTTAGCCAAACTGATACTGTCCTATTCCATTAGCTGCTTATTTGATTGACTGAACAGTAGTTATGAGGAATGGCTTGGATCTTTTCTCAAACAAAGGAATTACATTTGCTATTTCCGATCTTCTAGCCCATCCCCCTTATCGGGAGAAGATTGGAACGTGATGGTAAGCCGTTCTGTTATCTTCACATCCATTCCTTTGGTCATCTGGAATATAAACCATTTGGACCAAGCTATTTACCTTCCCTAAGCATAGCCAGCCTTGCCAATACATACTGCTCATCATTTTTCACCCCATTCATTACCTCTAGCTCCTTCCTTAGCTCAATATGTTTTCTTCAGGCTCTGTAAAAACTTATAACTCAAACCCTCCAGTCCTGACAGCACCTTTGTAAATCTCTTCTGAACCCTCTCTAATTTCATAATATCCTTTATATTTATTGGAAAACAGTATTTACTGCACTGACCATTACAGAACCTCAGAATCAACCAGCCTCCAGTACTGAAAACAACCATTTCCTCAGCTCTCAATTTCCTGTCCTTAAGCAAGCTTCTTAGCCAAACTGATACTGACTGTCCTATTCCATTAGCTGCTTATTTGATTGACTGAACAGTAGTTATGAGGAATGGCTTGGATCTTTTCTCAAACAAAGGAATTACATTTGCTATTTCCAATCTTCTAGCCCATCCCCCTTATCGAGAGAAGATTGGAACGTGATGGTAAGCCGTTCTGTTATCTTCACACCCATTCCTTTGGTCATCTGGAATAAAAACCATTTGGACCAAGCTATTTACCTTCCCTAAGCATAGCCAGCCTTGCCAATACATACTGCTCATCATTTTTCACCCCATTCATTACCTCTAGCTCCTTCCTTAGCTCAATAGGTTTTCTTCAGGCTCTGTAAAAACATCTTTGGAAATAATTGTTTTTACATGAATTGAGCTAAATAAATAGGATTATGGGTAAAAGTGTATATATAGAATGATTTATTAATTATGTAATTGTTTAATAATTTCAAGACATGATTATAGCAGGAATGATGTTCACAGCTAACATGAAAATGGTGGAAAATAGGGAGAAAGGAAAGTTTTGGACTATAGGATGAAAGAGGTGAGCTGGTCAGATGGACTGAACAGTGACAAATGAAAAATATGAAGTGATACATTTGTGAGGACTAACACACCAAGGAAATATACATTTAATGGTAGAACCCTAGGCAGCACAAAGGTACAGAGGACCCATGGTGTGCATGGCCATAGACTATTGAAGGTTGCAGGGCAGTTAACCAAGGGACCATGGTGACTGTTGACTGAATAGATTTTTAAAAAGTGTTTAACAAATTACTACATACAGGTTGGGTAACAACATTAAGGTTTGTGGAATATAAGGGTCAGTGGCCAATTGGATTTGAAAATTGGCTTACAAACAGAAAGCAAGAAGTTGTAGTAGACAGGTTTTTTTTGGGTAAAAACCAGGGTGTCCTCCAAGACTCAGTGCAGGCTCCACTGCTTTTTTTTTGTCTTAGCAAAGCTGACTTAGATCTTGGACTACGGAGTGAAATTTCAAAATTTGCCAATGATATCAAACCTGGAGGCACGGCAAATGGTGATAATGTTTCAAATTCCGTATAATAGGACACAGACCAGGTGAATGGGCAGTCATGTTGCAGATTGAATTTAATAACAATAGCATGAGGTGATGCATTTTGGAAGAAGGGACAGGGAGAAACAATAGAGGCATAATGCCATTGTTCTAAAGAGTGGGCAGGGAAAGAGGAGTCTTGGCATACTTCAGCATCACATTTTGGAGCTGACAGGACATATAAGATTCCAAAAGGCATATATCACAAAAACATGCCATTTGGTTCAACTAGTTGCATTTATGCTCCACTTGTACCTCCTCTAGGGTTTAATTATCCAAATGTGAGCCTAACCTGCTCTTCTCTTCTTTCTCATGTACTTGCTGAGCTTTGGAAATCAATGGGATATTGGGCTTCACAAATAAAAACATTGAATATAAAAGCAGGGCTGTATGCCAAACCTCTGCAAAGTTCTGGCTAGGCCTCAACGGAGCCCTTTTGTAACCAGTTCTGGTCACCACACTTGAGGATGGATGGTAGGGTCCCTGCAAGGATGCAGAGGGAATGTGATAGAATGATTCCAGGGATGAGAGATTTTAGCTACAAGATTAGGTTGGAGAAGCTGTGGTCATTCTCCTTGGAGCAGAAAACGAGAAGGGATTTGACGGAGATTATGGTAAAAGGTAAAGTTGCCATTGTATCAGAGGAACACGCTGAGACAGCTGTTGATGTGTTTAACCTGAGGGTCAGTATGCCTCGAGAGATAGAGGTTGTGAAGGAGGAACCTTCATGATAACCTCAGTCACTGTGGAAATTGAACCCACATTGTTGGTATCACTCTGCATTGCAAACCAGCTGGCCAGCTAACTGAGCTAACCAATCTCCCTGTCAGCATTATGACAGGCTTGGATAAAGTAATCAAGGAAAAGTGTTCTCATTAGCTGATTGTGCAAGGACTAGGTAACACAGATTTAAGATTTTGATCCCAGCTGATGATATGCTAGACAGGTCAGATCTCTGAATGAAATCTGTCTTGATAAGATTATATCTTTTCATTTTGAAGTTGGTTACTGTGGTTGCAATTGCTGGACATATTAACACAAGGCTACCAAGAGTATTTTAAAAGAAGAACTCACACTTATTAGACAAAAAACAAACAAACCTATGTGTCCTGGTCATCTCTGCAGGAGTTCCTCAGCATAGCATCCTAGGGCCAACCACCTTCAGCTGCTTCATCAATGACCTTCCCTCCATCATTAGGTCAGAAGTGGGGATGTTTGCTGATGATTGCAAAATGTTCAGCACCATTTGTGGTTTCTCAGATACTGAAGCAGTCCATGTTCAAATGCAACAAGATCTGGACAATATCCAGGCTTGGGCTGACAATATTTGCACACAGAAATTCCAGTCAATGACCATCTCCAATAACAGGCAATGAACTGCAGCCCCTTGATACTCAATGGTATTACCATCTCTGAATCTCAAATCATCAACATTCTAGGGGTTCCCATTGACTAGAAACTGAACTGGACTCATCATATAAACACAGTGGCTACAAGAGCAGGTCCTGTAGTGAGTAACTCATCTCCTGACTATCCACCATCTACAAGGCACAAATCAGGAGTGTGATGGAATATTCCTCACTTATCTGGATGATTGCAGCTTCAAAAGCAGACCAGAAGCTTGACACCATCCAGGACAAAGTAGCCCACTTGATTGGCACCGCATTCGTAAGCATCCACTCCCAATGCTCAGTGGCAGCAGTGTGTATAATCTCCAAGATATACTGTTGAAATTTGCCAATGATCCTTCAAAACCTGTGACCACTTCCATCTACAAGGATAAGTGCAACAGGTACCATGGGGGTGCCATCGTCTGCAAGTCCCCCTCCATTGTCATTCACCATCCTGACTCAGCAATGTATTGCTATTCCTTCACTATCATTGGGGTGACATCCTGGAATTCCCTTCCCAAGGCCATTGTGGATCTAGCCCCAATACATGGACTGTAGTGGTTCAAGGATGTAACTCACCACCACCACCACCTCCAGAACAATTAAAAATAGGCAATAAATGCTGGCCCAGCCAGCAATGCCCACATCCCACAAAAGAATGAACAAAAAAAGTAATTTGAAAGCAACTTAACATAAGCTGCAATAACAGACACAGCCTTTTTCCCAGCAATATCATTTATGGATACTCATTCCCAGAAGTGTGCATCCTTTTTAACCCTAATTTCCAACATAACTTAAGAAATTCTTATCCTGGGATTGCAGAAGGTGTCACAACTAGGGCAATACAGTTCTCCCCAGCCGAAAACTTGATGCCTTCGCTTGGATGAAACTGAATTCAAACTTCTAAATTGAACTCACTAGTCATAAACTCAGCAACATACACACTTCATCAATTATCATCACGGCTTTCTTTCTGAACACTGATTAAGTTACATGCTTTCTTGGAATTATGTATTTAGGAAGAATTTTCCAAATGAATTTTGACCTCTTAAAGCAAATCTGTTACCTTCACAGATATGGATTCAATCTGTTTATTTTGAAAATCCAAATTCCAAAATGATATTAGTAATCTTTATATGATTGACATAAATGTCCATGATAGACCATTAAATCCTCTGGGTGACTATTCCCAGTGCCTTTATTTGTGGTTGCTGATCTTGAAATGACTTCTGGTAATGGTAATTATTAGAAATAGGTGTTTTCTGTCTCCTTTTTATAGGTGCTGGAACTGCTCTTTTCGGAAAAGAGGCTGCCATGGCTTGTACAGTAGCAATAGAAGAGAGTATATCACAACATTACAACAATCAGATAAGGGTGCTAATGGAAGAAGATCCAGAAAGACACAAAGAATTACTTGAAGTAAGAATCTTGGTATATTAAATATGAAATAACATTGGTGTCTCTATATTAGCATTATTTAATACTGCAAAACTAGGTAATCGTCAAAAGGTTGCAGCATATTTCAGAGCTCTTGAAATGAAATTGAATAGAAAAATGGGGATGTTTTACATCAGTTATCACAGGACATTGATAAAGACCTGAACTGGACTTTTGTCTACAGCTTTGGTCATGTTAATTAAGGTCACATTATATAAATGATCTGGGAGAGTTCAGAAATCTTTACCAAATTAATATTTGTAATGTATGTATTGTCTTCATGAGGAATGTTTGGACAGTCTAGGCTTGTCATCTGCTGGAGTTTGGCAGAATAAGAGGTAAATGTATTGAAAGGTCTTCATGTGGTGGATGTGAAATTGATGCTGCTTCTTGTGGGAGAACCGAGAACAAGGGATCTCTAATTAAAACAGATAAGGGAAATATCCTAAAGGGTTATGAGTGTTGGGAACTCTTCTTCAAAAGGCAGTGGAAGCACATTTTAAGACAGTGTTATGACTCCAGCTAATGGTAATACGGAGTAAGTCCGATCCCAGGTTGAAACCTGCCTAAATGGATTATAAATTTTATTTTTTTTTGTTTACTGCAGAGGTCAGTGACTGTACATATTCAATGTACTTTTAACAAAAGAAAATAAAAGATTATAATCCAAGAATAACACAAGCCATATTACATTAGACAAAAACTACTGGGATGATCTTGTTGCAAACATTCGATTAAAAAGCCATCTGTTTCATCCCAGCAATGTCTTGTAGATGACCAAACCTCAGTGTAGTCGATCCCCATTTATGTTTCTTGTTTAGCTGGCATCCCAGTAGTTGGTTTCCTCTTGGAAACTTTATTCACCTTCACTAGATACCATTTTCTTCACTTAACATCTCTGTCTGAGGTCCTGCTAACTCAGCTCACTTATTGCTTTGCATGGGTCTATAAACCCATGTTTTCAACAGCCTTTAGGATGACTTCCTCTCTGGCACCCCTCCACACCCTTCTGCATCTGGAGTTTGCTGACGACTGCATCTCATGATGTCTCCCCCAACTCTGCCTGCTTGGAGAGAGGTATGAACAGCAGGTTACTGCTAATGGGCCTCTTCCCCCTGCATCTGGCTTCTCTCTCTCTGTGTCTCTGTCTCCCTCTCTGTCTCCCTCTCTGTCTCCCTCTCTGTCTCTCTCGCTCTCTGTCTCTCATATCATATGACTTTGTTTGAAAATTGATTTTGTTTTTCAGTGTTGAGAAAATCAAATCAGATCTTCTCAAAACTGAAAAACAAGATCAATGATCAGCCATGATCTTAATGAATGGTAGAGCAGGCTCGAGGGGCTGAATGGTCTACTCTAGTTTCTCATTGATGTTATAGCACTGCAAAACTTTCCAAAGCCTGACTGGGGTATCAGTACTGTATATGCTGTAAGGGATGATTTGTCATTTCACTGCTTTTTTCTTATTAGAATAACTGCTGTATTATAAAATAAATTTTATTTGAAAGTAATTATTATTTAGCAAATGCACATTCACCAGAGCTGAGTGATAGCCTCCCCATTTGCTGAGTGTATGGTGATTAGTCTGCTACTTAGTCTGTCAAAGGGACCTTCCTTGGCAATGTGCTGTATTGTTTATCTCTCCACAAGTGCATAAGGACTTGCACTGAGGCCCCGTGCAGTGGAGCTTGGCTGAACAAGACCCTGGATTGTTCTGAACCTGTCGGGTTCAATCTTATCACTGTAGTTTAAAGGCTATCATTCTTCAGGTGCGGCTTGTCACTTTTGATCAGCCACTTTGTGGTTTGAATTCAACACAGACTAATAAATTGAGAAACTGCAGGTCTAGATGTTCTGTGAAGCGCAAACTTTATGTACGTTATAGACTGCATTTAATGGGACTGCAAAGAGGCCCATTGTTCAGGACATGGTGCAGTTTGATAGCTGACCTGAGAGCCATTTATGTTAAAATAAATAGATGAGAAGCATATCTAGTTCCTTAGCATCTGCAGCCTTCGGCTTAACCACATAAACTGACCTCTTCTACCAATTTAAAAAAAAATTAGTGCAGAGAATAATGTCATTCCTTTCAGGATTGGCTGTCGTTTTAGAATTTTATTATAGTGCATCAGACCTGTACAGTAAATTTACATTGCTCCCATTAAAAAATAAACAAGTTGAAAGTAATGAATTTGAACATTAAAATTGTCCCTTTTCAGAATTGTTTTCCATGACAGTATGAAGGTACAGGAATCAGTCAGTTTGTGTGTCACCTTTTTTTTAAAAATCACACGACACCAGGTTATAGTCCCAACAGGTTTAATTGGAAGCACTAGCTTTCGGAGTGCTGCTCCTTCATCAGGTGATAGTGGAGAGCTCGATCGTAACACAGAATTTATAGCAAAACTTTACAGTGTGATGGAACTGAAATTATACATTGAAAAATTGATTGTCAAGCCTTTCATCTGTTAGAATACAGTAATGTGATTTACACATGAAAGAAGTGAAACCGTGTGGGCGGCACAGTGGTTAGCACTGCTGCCTCACAGCGCCTGTAGACCTGGGTTCAATTCCCACCTCAGGCGACTGACTGTGTGGAGTTTGCACGTTCTCCCCGTGTCTGCGTGGGTTTCCTCCGGGTGCTCCGGTTTCCTCCCACAGTCCAAAGATGTG
>NC_057730.1:57728316-57738894 GCF_004010195.1 Chiloscyllium plagiosum | reverse complement strand
GTTGGACTATAACCTGGTGTTGTGTGATTTTTAACTTTGTACACCCCAGTCCAACACCGGCATAACATTGAGATCAGCAGCGGAGTACTGCTGAGAGTGAGCGCAGCGTGGTACTGACATACTCATTTTGAGAGTAATGAGAGAAGTAGCAGCCAGTACCAAGATTCCATATTGAAGTGATCTGGTGAACAACATAAGCACTAAACTGGAATCCATTAACACTCAGTGGGAAGCCAAGGTAGGGGCAGGGACAGAAATCCTGGGCCTGAACCTCAGCCCCTGACCTGAACATAGAAGGTCCCTTAGAGCCCTGAGCCCCAGTTATTGGCGATTGATGCATACCCCTGTGTTCAGCCATCATATTAGAGAGAGATTTTCAAATCAACCTATTTAAAGTTGTTATTACACTCCTCTGGCCCAAGTAGTACTTGAACCTGGACCTCCTAGCCAGAGACATGGACATTACCACTGTGCCGTTAAAATCTCTCAGCCATTATCACTTTGTAGGTTTACACTAGTTGAGCTCATCAAAAACAAGATGTTCTGAAATTGATCTATAAAATTTCTAATCTTTAGAAAATGTAGATAACTTAAATGTAATTCAATCAACATGACATTTTTAAGAAGTGAAATATTAATTTTGCGTAGGCAGTATTTTTTCTTGTCCTTTCCAAAATCATGCTGCTTTGCTGTTCAGAAAACCAGACAGCTGCAAGCATAGCTCAGTGCCATGGCATACAAGGCTACAAGCTACCTACTGCAAAGGGGCACCAGAATAGAAGGACGTTTGATGACTGGCATGGACATGATGGATTGAAGGGTCTCTTTCTGTGCTGTGGAACCTATGACTCTATGACATCTGGAATATCGGGGGGAGTAAATGAAACATTCTTACTTCAAATGCAAACATTCCTGTTCAAGACTGAACACCACAGCTTTCTAATCCGTTCTTTGAGCTGGAATAGTAATACATTTAAGGTACCAACATGTAACTTGTAACCTTTAGCATTGAGTCTATTGTATGCATTATATTTAATAAAGTGTGATTTGGTCTTCAGGGATATGACTTGTATTTTATTGTGGATAAGAAGGATACTTTTTTTAAACAGATTCTAAAGAAATTCAGAGATGATGAAATGGAGCATCATGACACAGGATTAGCACATGATGCAGAAATGGTAGGCTCTTGTTTAGATGTTTTCTGTTAAGTATTCAGATATCTTATCAAATATTGAGCTGTCTAAGTAGCCCAATGGGTGCCAGCATTGGTGATATGGAATGGTGTTAAGTTGTGTAGATGGGTTAACTTCCACAATTTCTGCATTTGGTTTGTGAGATTTCATGTTGCTTGTCTAAGGACGAATAATGCCAATAGATAATTAGACACTTTACCACAATGACAGGGGGAATTAAGATAAATCAAAGTTAATGTTAATCTCACACTTTTGGTGACCAGTAGAAAACTCACTTCCATTTTATTATATTCACTTAAGGGACATGGGCATTGTTGGCTGGGCCAGCATTTATTTCTCGTCCCTAATTGCCCTTGAGAAGGTGGGGGGTGAGCTGCCTTCTCGAACCGCTGCAGTCCCTGTGCTGTAAGTTGACCCACAGTGTCCTAAGGGAGGGAATTCCAGGATTTTGACCCAGCAACAGTGAAGGAACAGTGGTATATTTCCAAGTCAGGATGGTGAATGGTTTGTAGGTGAGCTTGCAGGAGGTGGTGTTCCCATAATTTCTGCCCAGCCAGTGAAATCAATGTCCTACAAATGAAGCCAATGTATACACCACACAATTCCATTTGATCTTCAAGTTGTAAGAGGAAGAAAGTAACCTCCTGGAGTATTATATGTAAACATATACGAGTGTTCAATTTTCATTTTCTATAACCCAAAAGGAAAAACATGTATCTCTTTAAGGAATTTTTAAAAAAATTAACTTGGCTTCAACAAACTGGTGGAAGTTATTGTGCTGTGTACATATGGGCAATAGGCAGCTATGTATCACTATCAGCAGTGTCACAAAGGCATCTGTGTGCTTAAAGTGTGAAAGTGACACTGTCCTATGGTACCTGAGTCATGTGTATCACTGAAGGAAGGAGACCTGCAAGATTGATAATCTGACTCAAGTTAACGCATGGTTTCTGCAAATTTATTTTCTTGGTAAATGGAAATCTCAACCAGAGTGGAGAGAGCAGAACCAGTGTTTAGTTTGGACTTCCAGAAGGTGTTTGCCCACAGCAGTGGAAGTAGTACATTGGCATGGATAGGGAATTGGCTCAGGGGCAGGAAACAGTAAGTGGGAGGTTGGCAACTCATGGTCAGTGTGATGGCCACAATATATATTAATGACTTGCAGGAAAGAAGTGAATGTATTGGAGCCAAATTTGCAGATAATACAAGAATCGGTGGAAAGGCAGGTTGTGAGAGAGATACAGTTGACAGAGATAAGTAAATGGGCAAGTTGTTGGCAAATGGATAGCAATTTGGGAAAATGCAAGGGTTTTTTTTTGGAATGGAAAACAACAGGAAATATATTTAAATGGGAAAAAAAACCTGCTGAAAGCTGCAACATAAAGGGATTTGGGGAAAGTTGTGCATTAAACTTAGAAAGTTAACATACGGGGCAGCAGGTAATCAAGAAGGCTAAGGGATGTCAGTCTTTTTCTCTCGGGGGTTGGAGTATGAGAGTAGGGATGCCATACTGCAACTGTACAAGGTGCTGCTGAGACCACATCTCGAGGACTGTGAGCAGTTTTGGTTCCCTTATTTTAGGAAAGATATCATTTCATTGGAGGCAGTTCAGAGAAAGTTCGCTAGCATGATCCCTGGGATGGAGGGATTGTCTTAAGAGCAGAGGCTAAACATTTGGAACTGTTCTCACTGGTGTTTAAAAGAATGAGAGGTGATCTCATTGAAACATATCAGATTGTTAAGGAGCTTGACAGGGTCAATGTTGAGAGGATGTTTCTCCTCATGAGAGAGTCTAGGACCAGAGGGCACAGTCTCAGAGTAAAGGGGAGCCAATTTCAGACTGAGATGGGGAGGAATTTCTTTAGTCAGAGGGTTGAGTGTCTTTGGAACTCCTTGCCACAGAGAGCTGTGGGGGCAGAGTCCTTGTGTATATTTAAGGCTGAGAGAGATAGATTCTTTATCAGTCGGGGAGTGAAAGGTTGCAGGGAAAGAACAGGAAGGTAGATGTGAGGAATATAAAATCAGCCATGATCCTTTTGAATGGTGCAGCAGGTTTGGGGGAATGAATGGCCGCCTCCTCTTCTTATTTCTTATGGTCTTGTAGTGGGAAAAGCTGTGCCACTGTTTTGATTTATTCTCAATTTTATTTTTTAGGCACCTGCATATGCGTTATTGAAGAATGTTATACAAGCTGGATGCAAGGCTGCTATCTACGTATCTGAACGCATTTAAATACTTTCTTTGTATAATCAATCCATTTTTTCAATAGATTACTAATATACAGTAAAGTGGGTAATGTCATAATTTATTTGGTTTGTAACTATCCTACAATTTGTTTCAATTATGAAAATAAGTGTTGTTGTGTATATGCTTGAGAGTCTATTTTCCAGTTTCTCTGGCACTTTGTATTGAACCAGGGATGTATATGAAATGCACTGACTGCCTGACTATTGAAGAATTATCCAGTTGGGCCTAAAGTGAACACATGTCTGCTTCACCAACACTGCTCAAACTTCGAATGTGAGCCAAAGTGCTGTGGAGAAAAAATGTTTGAGCATGGAGAATGTTACCACTTAATCAATCATAACGACACTGCCTCTGACCCATACAGGCCAGAGGGTCCCATGTTTCTGCTGAATTAGTTAGTGTATGCTCTGCAGTGGTTTCGAATTCAGCTGTTGAGTGAGGGAGCTTGAAATTGGTGTTGCCTCTTCATTTGCTGTGAGTAGATGGATTTGGGAGGGAGCATGGTGCATGGTCAGGGAAGCTGACTGCTCTCTCTGTAACCAGGGCATTAATGCTGAGGCCCGAGCAGCAGGAAGGGGCAGAAAGCGCTAGAGAAGTTATCCCATTGTGGCAGAGGCATGTTCGGTCTATATTGAGTGGAGTCATCCTCTTCCAAACGTTGCACAGCAGTGGCAAGGCTGCGACATGGAAAGACACCAGCTTTACCATTTTCTGCCTGAACCAGTTAAGCCTCCTGTAGTTGTATTGCAGCCATTTCCTCCCAATTCCCACTGT
This sequence comes from Chiloscyllium plagiosum, assembly GCF_004010195.1. Lineage (NCBI taxonomy): Eukaryota > Metazoa > Chordata > Chondrichthyes > Orectolobiformes > Hemiscylliidae > Chiloscyllium > Chiloscyllium plagiosum. The sequence goes on along the minus strand of NC_057730.1, from coordinate 57,734,680 downwards.
GTGGATACAGTGTGCTGGGTCGGATCTGGCCTGTAACATTTGAAACACTACTGTACTGCTGCAGTTTAACTCTTTTAATTTGTTTGGTGTTTCTGCTGCTGCTGAATAGGCTGCAGTGTGGCTATAGGAAAAGCATGAGAGAATATGAACACATCAGGAAACCAATTGTATGTGCAATTTTCCTGGCCCCCTCCCATTCGGAGCCATGTTTGAGCGGCTGGGTAGGTCCACTGTGTGTGTGAGAGGAAGAAACATTGATCACAGCTGATCCCCACCTTGTTGTTATTTCCTCTCCTGTCAAATAATCTTTCCAGGCTGACTGCCATGACTTGCATGAAGAACAATCATTCAGGAGAACTACTGCACCACCTTGAAAATAATGCTGAATAAGGAATTTAATGTATGCCAGAGGGAGAAAACGAAAACTCATTCCCAATTACAGTTAAAATGTTCGAGATCCAGTACAAATGGAGCAGCGAGCAAGGTTTTCATGCATGTGAAAATAAGTGCTGATCCTTCTTCTACGGTTAATATTTTACAGTAAATTAATAGGGAACATGTTAATTTGTGAAAAGTCATTAAAATATGTGACCTGAAAGCACACCTTCAAGTTATTGAATGGTTTAAATGCAGTTTTTAAACAATACCACTGGGATCAGGATGCTGCAAAAAAAGCAAGCTGTATTCAGCAAATGAGCTCGATTGCATGTTTGCCTGACCTTTGGTTGTTAAAGCAACATCTGTTGTCGCTCCCCCTGCCCCAGCCAAGCCCTCCCTTTATGGAAATAAGACATGGCTCAAGAGGCTGCTTTTGTATTCTGAAAAAGGTCTGTTAAGCTCTGCACAGAGAGAGGGAAAATAATATTAAGGATTTGGGTAAAGGGAATGCACGCGTTTATAATGTTGGTGCTGAACACAAACAGTATTTTGGGAATGGTGAGTGCATTTTAGAGTCTATAGGGGAGTAATTTGGTGGAAAATTCTCTCCTGGTGCTAACATAGTGGGTCAAATGATGTTCTGTGCTGTTCAATTAATGGGACAATAATTGAGATCTAGCTTAGGGGTGTTGAGCTTAAAGTCCCAGCACCACATCACACAGTCACAGGGCACCAGGTTATAGACAGGTTTAGTTAAAATTCACCTGACAAAGGAGGAGCGCTCCGAAAGCTTGTGATTTTAAATAAACCTGTTGGACTGTAACCTGATGTGTGATTTCTGACTTTGTCCACCCCAATCCAACACCAGCACCTCCTTGTCATGGATACCACATCCTACTGGCGATGTGCTGAGGGAGAAAGTTTCCTGTCTCAACCTCCTTATGGAATGGGATTTTGGAAAGAAGGTCCAGGGAGAGAGCTCTCAGGGTCAGGTTTTAGCCAAGATTCATCCCGAGCAGCTCCATGACTCAGGAATCTCTGCTCCCCAATCTGATTCCTGGGACATACACCAAGGCACATGTTGACAGCATCTGGATGACCAGCAACTTTATGGAAAATGTTCCTTTGTCTTCTCCTGAAATGTGCAGCTTTCCCAGTGCGAAGGCTGATGTAGATGGAGCTTGAGGCTCAGTGGGGAAAGGTCCCAGCCCAGTCAGACCTGCCCTCCCTGCAGCCCGAGAGGAGGCTGGGACCCAGCAAAACCTTGAAGAGGGACCCAGCAGAGAATGTGCAGCATGTAATATAGATGTGAACTATCACTGCGATCTGTAATTGTAGATGTGATGATCAGATCTGAAACCAAAACAGAATTTGCTGGAGAAACTCAATGTGGGAACAAGTTCCTGCAGATGCTGAAGTCTGGACTGAAAATAAAAAAAGCTGGAAATCACAGAGGCTCAGAGTTCTGATGAAGAGTTATTAGATTAGATTACTTAGTGTGGAAACAGGCCCTTCAGCCCAACAAGTCCACACCGCACCGCCGAAGCGCAACCCACCCATACCCCTACATTTACCCCTTACCTAACACTACGGGCAATTTAGCATAGCCAATTCACCTGACCTGCACATCTTTGGACTGTGGGAGGAAACCAGAGCACCCGGAGGAAACCCACGCAGACACGGGGAGAACGTGCAAACTCCACAGAGTCAGTCGCCTGAGGTGGGAATTGAACCCGGGTCTCTGGCGCTGTGAGGCAGCAGTGCTAACCACCGTGCCACCCACGGTTATCTAGACTCAAAACATTAGCTTGCTCTCTCTCTCTCTCTCCATGGATGCTGCCTGACCCACTGTGATTTTCAGCATTTTTAGTTTTCAGTGTTAGAGACAAGACCTTCCAAGCTCATGACCATTTCCATCTAGAAGGACAAGGGCAGAATATACATGCAAGTTGCCCTTTAAGCCACTCACATCCTGACTTAAAAATATATCGCCGTTCCTTCAATGTCGCTGGGTCAGAATCCTGGAATTCCCCCCCCAGGGCATTGTGGGTCAACCCACAGCACATGGACTGCAGCGGTTCAAGAAAGCAGCTCACCCCCATCTTCTCGAGGGGGGCAACTAGGGACGGGCAATAAATACTGGGCCTGACCAGCGATGCCCACGTCCCATGAATGAATTTTAAAATCTGTTTATGCAATAAGGACTGATGTTGGTGTCAGTTTCAGAGGGGTATTGACAAAAACGATTGAAAGTTGGCTAACACAGCTGTGCTCTAGATTCTGTACAATCTGACTGAGAACTAGTGCTGACAACACTCCTGCTCTGAAATCTATTGCCATACGTATTGTTGCATAACTGCTTCCAGACCTGTGGAGTTTCTCTAACACTGAAAACTAAAAATGCTGAAAATCACAGTGGGTCAGGCAGCATCCATGAAGAGAGAGAGAGAGCAAGCTAATGTATTGAGTCTAGATAACCGTGGGTGGCACGGTGGCACAGTGGTTAGCACTGCTGCCTCACAGCGCCAGAGACCCGGGTTCAATTCCCACCTCAGGCGACTGACTGTGTGGAGTTTGCACGTTCTCCCCGTGTCTGCGTGGGTTTCCTCCGGGTGCTCCGGTTTCCTCCCACAGTCCAAAGATGTGCAGGTCAGGTGAATTGGCCATGCTAAATTGCCCGTAGTGTTAGGTAAGGGGTAAATGTAGGGGTATGGGTGGGTTGCGCTTTGGCGGTGCGGTGTGGACTTGTTGGGCCGAAGGGCCTGTTTCCACGCTGTAAGTAATCTAATCTCTGTGTGTTTTACTGATGGCTATTCTCACAAGCCATTTCGTTATGTCACAACGGTCATCATTCAAAATAACTAATCTTTTATATAATTGATGTTCCTGTATGTCTTGGCATCTTTGTCACCATTTCTATGCAAGTCTTTTTGCCTGATGGTGGTGCTGTTTCCTAGCTTATACACTGACATGCCTTAATGTGATGCTGCAATTTATTCTGTTACTTTTTGGGGAGTCTTTTCTAAAGGCTCTTTCTAAAGACCACTCCCTCCGTGTCCTCACCTACCACCCTACCAACCTCCATATACAGCGTATCATCCGCTGTCATTTCCACCACCTCCAAACAGACCCCTCCACCAGGGATATATTTCCCTTCCCTCCCCTATCAGCGTTCCGAAAAGACCACTCCCTCCGTGACTCCCTCGTCAGGTCCACACCCCCCACCAACCCAACCTCCACTCCTGGCACATTCCCCTGCAACCGCAGGAAATGCAAAACTTGTGCGCACACCTCCCCTCTTACCTCCCTCCAAGGCCCCAAGGGATCCTTCCATTTCCGCCACAAATTCACCTGCACCTCCACACACATCATCTATTGCATCCGCTGCACCCGATGTGGCCTCCTCTATATTGGGGAGACAGGCTGCCCCTTCCTAACCTGCAATCTTCTTCCTGACCTCTCCGCCCCCACCCCCACTCCGGCCTATCAACCTCATCTTAACCTCCTTCCACCTATCGCATTTCTAACGCCTCTCCCCCAAGTCCCTCCTCCCTACCTTTTATCTTCGCCTGCTGGACACACTTTCCTCATTCCTGAAGAAGGGCTTATGCCCGAAACGTCGATTCTCCTGCTCCTTGGATGCTGCCTGACCTGCTGCGCTTTTCCAGCAACACATTTTCAGCTCTGATCTCCAGCATCTGCAGTCCTCACTTTCTCCTTAAAGGCTCTTAAAGCCACATTGAGAGGACTGGCTGGGAGAATGCTTGTAGTGATCTAGCAGTTCAGTCACAACTCTCTTGGCAGCCTATTCTGGTCTGGCAGTTGTTCCAGTCTGTTCTTCACACAGCGAGTAGTTAGGGGTGGGATGTATTGCTTGGAAGCAGGCTCAAGAGGGCACAGAAGGAATATTTGGATAAAAATAATGTTCAAGGGTATGAGAGAAAGCAGAAGCTTGATGCAAGAAATCAATATTCATTTAATGAGCAAGTGCTGGCACAATGGACTGAATGGTCTCATTCTATGCTGCAATAGATCTTTGTCCTGTTCCTCAACCATGCTTATTTTTGACAGTTGATAGTTTTGTCCACCTGCCATTGATATTTAGGTAACTTTGAGCCACTAACCTTAACAGAACTGATAGGATTTGAGAACCACATACAAAGTAAGGGCAGGTGTAGGCCATTCGATCCTTCAAGCCTGTGCTGCCATGATTCAGTATGATCATGGCTGAGCATCCAACTCCATAGCCTTTTCCTGCTTTCTCCCCAGATCCTTTAATCTCTGTGCGGATTTGACCAGACAAAAAATAACCGTTAACTAATGCTTGTGTTGTTAGTTTGCTAACAGAGTAATGTTCTTCCTCTCAGTTCCCAGCAGTTGCCTTCACTTTTTCATGCACTTGCATAATCTGATCAATGAGAAGTATTGTGGGGTGAGCCGCTGGTAGAAATTCTTGCTTCATTTTATTGCAGATAAAAGGTTAGATTTTGAGTACAAAATTAATTTTCAACTGATTATTATTTGAGAAGAGTAACCTAACAGACAATATCTTGCTACATGGTGTTAAAATTAGTCAATTATTCGATTATAATTGAACCATGAGTCATCCTGATTGTTTGTGGCAGCCTGATATTTTTATAAATCCATTCAGGGGATGTGTGTCTCACTGGCTGGGTTGGCATTTATTGTTCAGCACTAATTGTCCTGCAGTGCCTGGCAGCTAGCTAGCTGCCTCCTTGAGCTACAGCAGTTCTTGGTTGGAGATAGACTCATGATGCCGTTAATGGGGATGTTCCAGGATTTTAATCCAGCGACACTAAAGGAATGTCAGTATATTTCCACATCAGGATGGTGAGTGACTTGGAGGAAAACTTGCAGGTGGTGGTGTTCCTGTGTATCTGCTGCTCCACTTTAAACAGAGCGGCGAGGAGAGAGGGTGGAGAGAAGTGAGGGCTGCTGGGAAGTTTTTAAGTGGGTGAGATCTAAACCCGAGACCCGACACTGTAGGACCTCCCTCCCGCCCACCTCCTCTAACCTTACTAAGGGTCTGTAAACTCAGTTAGTTTTCAGGTTTTCTTTTTCTCCCCCTTTTTCTTCTCTTCCTTGTTTAGTCCTGTGTGGGCTTTCAGAGTAGCAGGGTATGGATGTTAGGGCAGTTGCATGTTCCTCCAGAATGTGGCTGGTGAGAGACACGACACATGTCTCTGCCGACCACATCTGCAGGAAGTGCACCCAACTCCAGCTCCTCGAAAACTGAGTTAGGGAACTGGAGCTGGAGCTGAATGGACTACGGATCATCCGGGAGGCTGAGGTGGAAATTGAGAGGATGTACAGGGAGGTGGTCACTCCTCAGACACAGGATAAGGACAGCTGGGTTCCAGTCAGGGGGAAGAAAGGGAACCAACAGACAGAGCAGGGATCCCCTGTGGCCGTTCCCCTCAGCAATAAGTATACCGTTTTGGATACTGCTGGTGGGGACGGCCTACCAGGGGAAAGCCATAGTTGTCAGGCTTCTGGCACTGAGGCTCAGAATGGAAGGGGAGAAAATAGAAAAGCGCTAGTGGTGGGGGACTCAATAGTGAGACCAATTGACAGGAGATTTTGTGATCAGGAACTAGATTCCCGGAAGGTATGTTGTCTCCCCGATGCCAGGGTCTGGGATGTCGCCGATCGGGTTTACAGGATTCTGAAAGTTGAGGGTGAGCAGCCAGAAATCATGGTATATATTGGCACCAATGATATAGCAAGGAAAGGGATTGAGGATCTGAAAAGTGATTACAGAGAGTTAGGTTGGAAGCTGAAGAGCAGGACGAGTAGAGTAGTGATCTCAGGTTTGCTACCGGTGCCACGAGATAGTGAGATGAGGAACAGTCAGCGAATGCAGCTTAACACATGACTGCGAGGCTGGTGTAGGATGGAGGGCTTCAGATACCTAGACCATTGGGAGACCTTAGAACATAGAAAAGTACAGTACATGAAGGATGGG
>NC_057730.1:57713465-57727990 GCF_004010195.1 Chiloscyllium plagiosum | reverse complement strand
TCCTTTATACCTTCCTCCTAATATCTTCAAACTATGACTTCTCGTACCAGTCAATCCTGCCCTGGGGAAAAGTCTCTGGCTATTGACTCTATCTATTCCACTCAGTATTTTGTACACCTCAATCAGGTCTCCTCTCTTCCTCCTTCTCTCCAGAGAGAAAAGTCTGAGCTTATTCAACCTTTCTTCATAAGGCAAGCCCTCCAGTCCAGGCAGCATCCTGGTAAACCTTCTTTGCACCCTCTCCAAAGCCTCTGTATCTTCCTATAGTAGGGTGACCAGAACTGGACACAATATTCCAAGTGTGGTCTCACCAGGGATTTGTAGAGCAGTAGCAAAACCTTGTTGCTCTTAAACTCGATCCCCCTGTTAACGAAAGCCAAAACACCATATGCTTTCTTAACAGCCCTATCCACTTGGGTGGCAACTTTGAGGGATCTATGTAGTTGTACATACAGATCCCTCTGTTCCTCCACACTGCCAAGAATCCTGTCTTTAATCCTATATTCAGCATTCGAATTCGATCTTCCAAAATACATCACTTCACATTTATCCAGGTTAAACTCCATCTGCCATTTCTCAGCCCAGCTCTGCACCCTGTCTATGTCACGCTGAAGCCTGCAGTAGCCCTCTATACTATCGACGACACCTCCAACCTTTGTGCCATCGTCAAATTTATTAACCCACCCCTCAATCTCCCCATCCAAGTCATTTATAAAAACTACAAAGAGCAGAGGCCCAAGAACAGACCCCTGCAGGACCCCACTCAACACTGTCCTCCAGGCAGAATACTTTCCATCTACAACCACTCTCTGCCTTCTGTCAGCCAGCCAGTTCTGAATCCAGATAGCCAAATCTCCCAGTATCCCATACTTCCTGACTTTATGAATGAGCCTACCATGGGGAACCCTATCAAATGCCCATATACACCACATCCACTGCTCTACCACCGTCGACCTGCTTGTCACCTCCTCAAAGAACTCAATAAGGTTTGTGGGGCATGACCTGCCCCTCACAAAGCCATGCTGACTGCCTTTAATCACACTATGCTTTGCCAAATAGTCATAAATCCTATCCCTCGGAATTCTTTCCACAACTTTGCTGACCACAGACGTGAGACTGACTGGTCTGTAATTGCCAGGGATTTCCCTATTCCTCTACTTGAAAAGCGGAACGACATTTGCCTCCTTCCAATCCTCCGGTATGACTCCCGTGGAGAGTGAGGAGGCAAATATCCTCGCCAGCGGCTTAGCAACCTCCTCTCTCACTTCCCGGAGCAGCCTGGGATAAATCTGGACTGACCCTGGGGACTTACCAATCTTAACGTTTGCCAAAATTTACAACACATCAACTTCATCAATCTTGATCTGGTCAAGACTGTATCCCAGCTCCTCTAAGTTTTCATTTACAACAAGTTCCCTTTCCTTGGTGAAAACCGAAGCAAAAAACTCTTAGGGATTCTTTAGGGATTCTTAGGGACTCTTTCAGAGTGTTACAAGGAGACATAAATTTAAGGTGAAGGGTGGAAGGTATAGGGGAGATGTCAGGGGTGGGTTCTTTACCCAGAGAGTGGTGGGGGCATGGAATGCGCTGCCTGTGGAAGTGGTAGAGTCAGAATCTTTGGTGACCTTTAAGCAGCAATTGGATAGGTACATGGATAGGTGCTTAAGCTAGGACAAATGTTCGGCACAACATCGTGGGCGGAAGGGCCTGTTCTGTGCTGTATTGTTCTATGTTCTATGATTCCCCTATCTGCTCAGACTCCACGCACAAGTTCCCTCTGCTATCCCTGATCGGCCCTACCTTCTCCCTGATCATTCTCTTATTCCTCACGTATGAGTAAAACGCCTTTGGGTTCTCCCTAATCCTTCTTCCCAAGCCTTTTTCATGCCCCCTCCTGGCTCTCCTCAGTCCATTTCTGAGCTCCTTTCTAGCAAGCCTGTAATCCTCTAAAGCTGTGCTAGATCCTTGCTTCCTCCACCTTATGTAAGCTGCCTTCTTCCTTTTGACGAGAAGCTCCTCTGTTCTCGTCATCTAAGGTTCCTTAATCTTACCCCTTCTTACCTGTTTCAGAGGAACAAATTTGTGCATCACTCACAACAACTGCTCCTTAAATAGTCTCCACATGTCTACTGTGCACTTTCTGTGGAACAATTGCTCCCAGTCTGTACTTCCCAACTCCTGTCTGATAGCGTCATAATTTCCTTTTCCCCAATTAAATATTTTCCTTTGGTAGCTGTTCCTTTCCCTCTCCAAGGCTATGGTAAATGTGAGGCAGTTGTGGTCACTGTCCCCACAGCGAGATCTGACACATTGCCGAGCACCAAATCCAAAATGGACTCTCCCCTTGTTGGTCTGTCTACATACTGAGTAAGGAAACCCTCCTGAACACACCTGACAAAAACAGCCCCATCCAAACCATCTGCACTAAGGAGGTTCCAGTTGATATTGGGAAAGTTGAAATCACCCATAACAACAACCCTGCTACTTCTGCATTTTCCAGAATCTGCCCGCCTATGAGATCTTCAGTCTCCCTACTGCTATTAGGTGGCCTGTAGAAAACCCCCAATGAGGTGGCTGCTCCCTTGCTGTTCCTAACTCCCACCCATACTGACTCAGTAGACAAACCTTCCTCAACAACCTTCGTTTCTGTAGCTGTGATGCACTCTCTGATTAGCAATGCTACACCCCCTCCTCTTTTTCCACCCTCCCTGTTCTTTTTAAACATTCTAAACCCTGGAACATCCAGCAACCATCCCTGCCCCTGTGAAATCCACGTCTCTGTTATGGCCACAACATCATAGTCCCCAAGTACTGATCCATGCTCTAAGTTCATCACTCTTATTCCGGACACTCCTTGCATTAAAGCAGACACACTTTAACTGATCCCTATGTTTCATTGTGTGAGAAACATTCCCAATAGATTCACTACATCCTGTCACTGTCCTGTCTGCAACTGACCCCATCTCAGACATGTGGCTCTGATTCCCACCCTCCTGCCAAACTAGTTTAAACCCTCCTGAATCGCACGAGCAAATCTCCCACCAGGACATTTGTACCCCTCCAGTTCAGCCGCAACCCGTCCTTCATGTACAGGTCCCACCTTCCCCAGAAGGTATCCCAATGGTCTTCTGGGGAAGGTGGGACCTGTACATGAAGGACAGGTTGCACCTGAACTGGAGGGGTACAAATGTCCTGGGTGGGAGATTTGTTTGTGTGGTTTAGGATGGTTTAAAACTAGTTTGGCAGGGGGATGGGAACCAGAGCTACACATCTGAAAGGGGGTAGTTGTAGATGGGGCAGTGACAGGATGTGGTGAATCTATCGGGAATGTTTCTCACACAATGAAACATAGGGATCAGTTAAAGTGTGTCTGCGTTAATGCAAGGAGTGTCCGGAATAAGAGTGATGAACTTAGAGCATGGATCAGTACTTTGGACTACGATGTTGTGGCCATAATGGAGACGTGGGTTTCACAGGGGCAGGGATGGTTGCTTGATGTTTCAGGGTTTAGAATGTTTTTAAAAAGAACAGGGAGGGTGGGGAAAGAGGAGGGGGTGTAGCATTGCTAATCAGAGAGTGCATTACAGCTACAGAAACGAAGGTTGTTGAGGAAGGTTTGTCTACTGAGTCAGTATGGGTGGGAGTTAGGAACAGCAAGGGAGCAGCCACCTCATTGGGGGTTTTCTACAGACCACCTAATAACAGGAGGGAGATTGAAGAACTCAGACTGGCAGATTTTGGAAAAATGTCGATGTAACAGGGTTCTTGTTATGGGTGACTTCAACTTTCCCAATATCGACTGGAACCTCCTAAGTGCAGATGGTTTGAATGGGGCCATTTTTGTCAGGTGTGTTCAGGAGGGTTTCCTTACTCAGTATGTAGACAGGCCAATGAGAGGAGAGGCCATCCTCTTCACAGCCCTGAATCCTGTGGTCAGAGATAATCATTGGAACAGTTCAAGTAAAGAGCATGTGGTGGAGTGGATTTTTCTTTTGAAAAGACATTTCTAGGATGTGAGTATTGGTGGCTGACCAGAAATGATTACCCATTCCTAGTCACCTTTGAGAATGTGGTGGTGAGTTTCTGGGAGTTAGGAAGAAAGCCAAAGCAGCACTTCCAGAATGGGAAATGTTGCTAGTTTTGGAATTGGAGCAGGGTGGGAGGCGAAACCGAATAGCTAAATTGTAATTGAAATCATTACAACTGTAAAACTTAACTAAAACACAGCTATAATTACTAAGATTGGCAATGCAGGAAAGGCCAGTGATATGTAGTTCCTCCAAATTGTTCCATCTTCCTTTTCCCCATAACCCTGAATATCCTTTTTATTCAAATAATAAGCTCATATCATATTAACTCCATTCTATCCAAGTTCCAGGCAAAGCCTTCCAAATTCTAGCTATTCTTTTGCAAATTACCTTACATTTTGATTCTTTACCAGTGCAAACAGTTTCTCCCAGTTAATGTTTGCCAGCCTTCTCATGATTTTGAAAACTTCTATCAAATCTTTTATTAGCCTTCTCCTTTCCAAAGAAAACAGTCCCAACTTTTCCAATGCAACCTGTACAACATAAATTGCTCAAACTTGCAAACCGAGAATGCGAGATGGAGGTAGAAACAATTTGTCACCTCACAGGGTGGGAAAGATTTCTGGAAGCGCATTGTCATCTTATTGAGAGTTGGGAATCTGACAGTGGTCCAGGAGGAAATGATAACGAGGTTCATAGGTTGGGGAAAGTGAGGAGTGATCATTCAGTCACATGACCCTTCCAACAAGATTGAAGCACTGGCTACTCAGGAGGAAATGTGAGGATTAGGAGCAAGAGTAGACCTTTCACCATCTCAAGCTATCTCTGCCATTCAGAAAGGCTATGCTGATCTGATTGTAGCATCAGTTCCTCTTTCCTGCTTGATTTCCTTGTTAGACGTTTGTCTAACTTTGCCTTGAATATGTTTGGTGACCTAGCCACTGCTACTGTCTGAAATAGAGAATTCCACAGATTAACTGAGAAAACAAAGTCCTCTTCATGAACCTCTTCTGAAACTCCGACCCCTCATTCTGTATACTCCCATGAAGAGAAGCATCCTCTTACCATCTAACTTTGTCAAATCCCTTAGAATATGATTTCCTTAAGATCCTTCTTCCAAGTTCCAGTGAGTGCAGGTCCAATCCTTTCAATCTTCCTTCATGAGATCACCCCATGCTATAGTTATAGCACATCAGTGATCCTGCCATTTCAACTGAATTTTGTTTAGCTAATTAAAGTTACTCCCCAATGCCTTAACTTTACAGTTATTCACAATCCAGAGAACGTTCCTTTCCCTATCAAATCTATAGGTGTGATTTAACTGTGTCTCTGTTTTGGTGCAGAGAGCTCTGAAGCTTCCTCCTTGAATATTCACATAGCTGAGAGCTCAGTCTCTTCATAATCTGCAGAGTTCCAACCAGATACTCTTCATCTGGAATTTCACAAACTGCACTCTCACCGAGGGACTTATTTCTGTAACTGCTCTGATCACTCCTTTTTTTCCTAGGAGAAATTATACGTGCATCTTAATTAGTAATAGATTGAAAGGTTATGGAGAGTGGGCAGAAAGTGGGAATTGAGGCTGAGATGAGATCAGCCATGAGATAGTATTAACTGACAGAGCAGGCACGAGGGGCTGAATGGCCTCCTCCTGCTCTGAGTTCTTATGTTTAAGTTTTTCAGTCTATCCCCGTCAAACTGCCAAAGACTTTCTAATCTCTGGGTTTTTTAAAGATAATATCAATCCTTGGTTATTATAAATACAAAAGGAAGCTAATATCTTTCATTTCAATCTCCCCTTTTGTAAACTCCCACGATATAAACAAAATTCCTTTAAGTCTGCAGGAGGCTTGCACCCTGCTATCTGACATATCGTCTTTAAATCATGGTTCCAAAAAGACCGATCTAATTTTTAAACCTTTCTCAAAAATAAACCAACATCAATATGCCACTTCTTTGAAGTGCAAACTCTTTAAAAAAAATACAAATCACAAAACTTTCATCATAGTACAAAGCAGTGAGACTAAATTGTAGTTTTTAGAAGTTTGAGGTGAGGTACAAAGAGAAAGTTGACCTCAAAGCTGTAGATCGTACATGATGCATCTTTTCAAAAGCAATAGCAAGCCCACTCCTCTACCAAATTAAAATTGAAGAATATTTCCAACAAACACATGAAAACCAATAAACAGTGTATTTGAAAGAACAGAACAGAATGAAAGATTAAAAGAAGGATAAGAGAAACTAGCAAGATTGTGAGAAGGGAATCTTGAAAACATGTTGGCAAAAACAATAGTGAGATGTGAGGTTGGACAAACTTGGATTGTTGTCACTGGAGTGTGGGAGGCTGAGGGGCGACCTGTTAGAAGTTTATAAAATATTGAGAGGCATAGATAGATTGGATAAAAACAGTCTCTTTCCCAGGGTGGAAATGTTAATTACCAGAGGGTGTTGGTTTAAGATGAGAGGGGGAATGTTTAAAGAAGATGTGCTAGGGAAGTATTTTTACACAGAGGGTGGTTGATGCCTGGGACACTGTTAAAGGAGGTGGTAGCAGATGATACAATAGCAAAGTTTAAGAGGTATTTAGAGAGACAAGTGATCAGCCAGGGAATAGAGGGCTATGAACCATATGTAGGTAGATGGGATTAGTTTGGAATAGTATCATAGTGGGCCGGAGGGCTTGTTTCTGTACTGTACTGTTCCTTGTGACTGAATTAATATTTGTGGATTATGAACAAATAATTTGCATTAGGGTTTCCAGAAAAAAAGGAACATGTTGGATAGGTTAAAAGTGAATTGAGAGATATCATTTTAGTGCAGGAGAAGTTGGCAAATGTAATGGAGGCCAAGGACTGAAATGGGATCTATCTGAGCGTCGTGAAGGATATGACAGAACTACTGTAATGGAAACCCTTGAAAGTCTAGTTCAAGGTTCTTTAAGCAGTGTTCAGTTGCTAGACGACAGGAACATGACCAATGATTTCCACAAACCACAACTGAACTAACTTGAATAATTATAGGCCAATTGGTTCAGTGGAGTGAGAGGAAATACTTTGGAATCTTTAATTTCAGACAAAGTTACTGAATATCTGTAGGTGGGGAAAATAATTTGAAATGATCATCATGGGTTTCACAAAACAGCATTATCATGTTTATACCATGTAGATTTATGTTAAGGGGATGAAGATATGATGAATGAGGGTGCTGGGATTGTAAGGAAGCTTTAGACCAGCACTACACAGGAGCCTTTTACAGAATATTAAAGAGTACGCATCGGAAGAAGTTTCCAATTAGATCAAGGTCGATTAGAAGTGAGGAAATAGGAGGAGTTAATGGGAGTTTCTAAGCTAAGTTGATAATGCTGAGTCTCAGGATCTAATCTGAGATGACCGCTCGGTGTAAATTAATGATTTGGTTGCAAGGGGTGGCTTCCAACTTTGCACATGGCACTAAAATAGCAAATGTGGTGAAGTTCAAAGGATCAAAGGAATATGTAAGTAGATGTAAAGAAGGTGGTGAAAACTTTGATAGATTAGGTTCATTGTCAGTAAATATGGTGGTACATTTTAAAAGAAAAAGCAATAAAGTTATTTCAATGTGAGAGGACCAGGAAATGTGGATTTTAATGTTTAGGTTGGTGATATTAAAGGCAGTGTCTTTCGTGAAAAAGAAATAATTGGAATGCTGTGTTTATGACAAGTGTATAGAATATATATGCTGAGATATGATGGTGAATATATAGAAAACTGTGGAGATTCAGGCTGCAAGCTAAAGGGAGGATGTTGAAGCAATTGAGAAGGTAGAGCATCATTCAATACTGGGTAAAAACAATGACTGCAGATGCTGGAAACCAGATTTTGGATTAATGGTGCTGGAAGAGCACAGCAGTTCAGGCAGCATCCTCGGATCCTGTGCTCTTCCAGCACCACTAATCCAAAATCATTCAATACAGGTGCAGCCTGGAAGGTGCGAAACAACTGTGAGGAAACTCTTCAAATATTGGGGCTGACTTTGTTTAAGTCAAGAATGTGGTGCCGGAAAAGCACAGCATGTCAGGCAGCATCCAAGGAGCAGGAGAATCACTCCTGAAGAAGGGCTTATGCCCAAAACATCGATTCTCCTGCTCCTTGGATGCTGCCTGACCTGCTGTGCTTTTCCAGCACCACATTCGCAACTCTGATCTCTTAGAGCTGACTTTAAGTAAATTCTTTGTTTCTTAAAATGAGTCAATCATTACTCTTAATTTATACTGCATTAGTCTAAAGTTGAGCAGTTTTTTTTTAGATTAGATTACTTTACAGTGTGGAAACAGGCCCTTCGGCCCAACCAGTCCACACCGACCCGCCGAAGCGCAAACCACCGATACCCCTACATTTACCCCTTACCTAACACTACGGGCAATTTAGCATGGCCAATTCACCTGACCTGCACATCTTTGGACTGTGGGAGGAAACCGGAGCACCCGGAGGAAACTCACGCAGACACGGGGAGAACGTGCAAACTCCACACAGTCAGTCGCCTGAGGCGGGAATTGAACCCGGGTCTCTGGCGCTGTGAGGCAGCAGTGCTAACCACTGTGCCACCGTGCCGCCCACCAGTAAAGAATTATTAGTGATTTTGTTGGTTTGTGTAATTATTTAAAAATGTATACTTCCAATTGTATTGTAAAATGTTTGATATTTTTTCCATTGAATATGCAAATAAAATAAGAAGTTCTGGGACTGGAATTTCCTGCTTGAAAGGGTGATGAAGCTGATTTAACAGGGGTGCGTCCCAGAGAAGAAGCTTGGGAGGTTGACCCACACACACAGCACAGAAATAGGTTGTAGCAAAAATAATGAAGTGGACAGCAGTCTCCAAACTGAAAGTCAGAACATTTGTCAAATAACTATGCTGCAGCAAGGGATGTCAGTGTTAGTGAAACATAGAACATAGAACATTACAGCGCAGTACAGGCCCTTCGGCCCTCGATGTTGGGCTGACCTGTGGAACTGATCTGAAGCTCATCTATCCTACACTATTCCATTATTGTCCATATGTTTATCCAGTGACCAATTAAATGCCCTTAAACTTGCCAAGTCCACTACTTTTGCAGGCAGGGCGATCCATGCCCTACCAAGCTTTGAATAAAGAAACTACCTCTGACATCTGTCCTATATCAAGCACTCCTCAATATACAGCTATGACCCCTTGTGCTAGCCATCACCATCCGAGGAAAAAAGCTCTCCCTGTCCACCCTATCGAGCCTTCTGATTATCTGATGTGTCTCAATTAAGTCACCTCTCAATCTTCTCTCTAACGAAGACCGTCTCAAGTCTCTCAGCCTCTCCCCATAAGACCTTCCCTCCATACCAGGCAACATCCTAGTAAATCTCCTCTGCACCCTTTCCAAAGCTTCCACATCCTTCTTATAATGCGGTGACCAGAACTGTACACAATACTCCAGGTGTGGCCACACCAGAGTTTCGTACAGCTGCAGCATGACCTCGTGGCTCTGAAACTCAATCCCTCCATCAATAAAAGCTTACACACAGTATACCTTCTTAACAATCCTATCAACCTGGGTGGCAACTTTCAGGGATCTATGTACATGGACACCGAGATCCCTCTGTCATCTACACTACCAAGAATCTTACCATTAGACCAATACACTTTATTCCTGTTACTCCTTCCAAAGTGAATCACTCACACATTTCCACATTAAACTCCATTTGCCACCTCTCAGTTCAGCTCTGCAGCTTATCTATGTCTCTCTGTAACCTACAACATCCTTCAGCACTATCCACAACTCCACCAACCTTAGTGTCATCTGCAAATTTACTAACCCAAACTTCTACGCCCTCATCCAGGTCATTTATAAAAATGACAAACAGCAGTGGACTCAAAACAGATCCTTGCGGTACACCACTGGTAAGTGAATTCCAGGATGAACATTTCCCATCAACCACCACCCTCTGTCTCCTTTCAGCCACCCAATTTCTGATCCAAACTGCTCTCAACCTTATTATAAGCAATAGCCTACAGTGGGGATCCTTATCAAACACCTTACTGAAACACCAGGTGCCAGAATGAAAAAAGAAATTTACACTGAAGACCCAGGAGCAAATGCTCATGAGAACAGGAGCCAGTACTGGTCTGGTGTCAGAAGGAATGGACCCCATAAAATTGTTGGGATGCTTCCACTGTCACTAACAATGTAATTAATCAATACACACAAATCAAATCCTGAGAAACGCACAGCAAGTCAGGCAGCATCCGAGGAGCAGGAAAATCAACCTTTTGGGCAAAAGCCCTTCATCAGGTCGATTTTCTTGCTCCTCGGATGCTGCCTGACCTGCTGTGCTTTTCCAGCACCACTCTAATCTTGACTCTAATCTCCAGCATCTGCAGTCCTCACTTTTGCTAAATCGAATCCTGAGTCCAGTGAAGGTTCCTGACCAACAATAAAGTTTCAACTTTGTGAAACAGAGGAGTCCAGTGATTCGACAGAAGACCAGGATTGTTCAGACGTTAGTTGACAATTACTCAACGATTCACTTCCAGCAGTTTCTGATCAGACAGAAGCAAAGACAAGAGATCCCACTGAGTCACATCAGGAATGTGATGAAATGACCATGAATTTGGAGATGCCCAAATTGGAGGAGGAAGGTTCAGAAATAATTCTAGTAAAAATAATAGGACATGGGAAGACAAGTTTGGTGGTACTATCCTGAATGGCCAATGGAAGGAATTTAAAATTGATGGTAATTTTTACAGAAAACCATGTGATTCTGGCAGGAATCTCCATGACAGCAGTTTCCGTGGATGATGATCATAGAATCATACAGGTTAGAAATAAGCCCTTCAGCCTTTCAAGTTGGTACACCCAATAATACACCACAATCTACACTAATCCCACTTCTCCTCACTTGGCCCACAGCCTTGAATGTTATGACTTCTCAAGTGCTCACCCAAGTACTTTTTCAAGGTAGTGAGGTCTCCTGCCTTAACTACCCTCCCAGGCAGTGCATTCCACTTTTTGGGTGTAAAACATTTTTCCTCCAGTCCCTCTAAACCTTTAAACCTTCTAAACCCACTTTAAAATTATGTCCCTTGTTGACCCTTTGACTAAGGGGAACAGCTGTTTTCCATTCCCCCTTTTTCTTATATACCTCTACCAGGTACCCCCTCAACATTCTCTGCTCCAAAGTAAACAACCTGAACTTACCCAGCCTCTCTTCATCACTAACCTGCTCCATCCCAGGGCAACATCCTGGTGAATCTCCTCTGCACTCCCTCCAGTGCAATCAGATCCTTCCTGTAGTGTGGGGCCCAGAACTGCCCACAGAACTCCAACTGTGGTCAAACCACAGTCCTCTACAGCTCTAACATAACATCCCTGCTCTTATAGTCTGTCTGATAAAGGAGTGTCCCGTATGAACATAAAAAGAACAAAGAAAATTACAGCACAGAGACAGGCCCTTCGGCCCTCCAAGCCTGCGCCGATCTAGATCCTCTATCTAAACCTGTCGCTTATTTTCTAAGAATCTGTATCCCTCTGCTCCCTGCCCATTCATGTACCTGTCTAGATACATCTGAAAGGATGCTATCATGTCCACCTCCACTGGCTGTGCATTCCAGGCACCCACCTCCCTCTGCATAAAGAACGTTTCACGCATATCTCCCTTGAACTTTTCCCCTCTCACTTTGACCTTGTGACCCCTAGGAATTGAGTCCCCACTCTGGGAAAAAGCTTCTTGCTATCCACCCTGTCTATACCTCCCATGATCTCAATCAGGTCTCCCAACCAGCTCTGTCTTTCTAATGAAAATAATCTTAATCTACTCAAGCTCTTCTCATAGTTAGCACCCTCTATACCAGGCAATGTCCTGGTGAATCTCCTCTGCACCCTCTCCAAAGCATCCACATCCTTTTGGTAATGTGGTGACCAGAACTGTACACAGTATTCCAAATGGGGCCGAACAAAAGTCCTATACAACTGTATCATGACCTGCCAGCTCTTGTACTCAATACTTCATCTGATGAAGGAAAGCGTGCTGTATGCCTTCTTGACCACTCTATTGACCTGCATTGCCACCTTCAGGGAACGATGGACCTGAACACCCAGATCTCTCTGTACATCAACGTTCCCCAGGGCTTTTCCATTTATCATGTATTTTGCTCTTGAATTGGATCTTCCAAAATGGATCACCCTGGCATTTGTTCAGATTGAACTCCATCCGCCATTTCTCTGCTCTACTCTCCAATCTATCTATATATCTGCTGCATTCTCTGACAGTTCAAAGTTTGTGCGAAGATTTGTAGCTCAGGTGCTCGTTGTTGTGGTTCTGTTCGCCGAGCTGGAAGTTTTTGTTGCAAACGTTTCGTCCCCTGGCTAGGCGACATCATCAGTGATTGGGAGCCTCCTGCGAAGCGCTTCTTTGATGTTTCCTCCGGTGTTTATAGTGGTCTGTCCCTGCCGCTACCGGTTGTCAGTTTCAGCTGTCCGCTGTAGTGGTCGGTATATTGGGTCCAGGTCGATGTGTTTGTATTTGTCCTGTGTTTTTGTGCTGAATATACGTCGGTGATGTTCCACACTGTCGGTAGATGCCAGTGTCGTACTGGTACTGAAACAGCTTGGCTTGGCAGGTGTCAAGTTCCAGAGCACACGTCGTGAGTATTATTCTTAGTGATTTCAGTGCTTCCCTCTCCTTGGTGTTGGGAACAAGCAATATGAATTCGACTGGGACAACACTACTATCGTAGGGCAAGCCAGACAGAGAACAGCCAGGGAATTCCTAGAGGCATGGCATTCATCCACAAACTCCATCAACAAACACATCGACCTGGACCCAATATACCAACCACTACAGCGGACAGCTGAAACTGACAACCGGAAGCGGCAGGGACAGACCACTATAAACACCGGAGGAAACATCAAAGAAGCGCTTCGCAGGAGGCTCCCAAGCACTGATGATGTCGCCTAGCCAGGGGACGAAACGTTTGCAACAAAAACTTCCAGCTCGGCGAACAGAACCACAACATTCTCTGACAGTGCCCTTCACTATCTGCTTCCACACCAATCTTGCCATTTTTATCCTCATTTTCATAGGGACATGTTTGTCCTGTACTTGAATACTCTCTTTAAAAGCTCCCACATGTCAAATTTGGATTTTATTCATTCACTCACGGGATGAGTGCATCACTGGCTAGGCAGCATGTATTACCCATCCCTAATTACCCAGAGGGCAGTTAAGAGTCAACCATGTTGCTGTGGGTCTGGAGTCACATGTAGGCCAGACCAGTTAAGGATGGCAGATTCCTTCCCTGAAGGACATTTGTGACCCAGGTGGGTTTTTGCAACAATTGACGATGGATTCATGGTCATCATTAGACTCGTAATTCCAGATATTTTATTGAATTCAAATTCCACCATCTGCCGTGGCAGGATTTGAACATGATTTCCCAGAACATTATCTGGGTCTGAGGGTTAACATTCCAGTGATAATACCACCAGGCCATCGCCTTTACCCTCAAACAGCTGCTCCCAATCCACATTCTCCAGTTCCTGCCGAAGCCTTCCCCCAGTTTAGCCCTCTTCCTTTAGGACCACTCTCATCTTTGTCCATGATTATTCTAAAACTTATGGAATTGTGATCACTATTCCCAAAGTAATCCCCTACTGAAACTTTAACCACCTGGCCAGGCTCACTCCCCAACACCAGGCCCAGTGTGGCCCCTTCCCGAGTTGGACTATTTACAGACTGCTCTAGAAAACCCTCCTGGATGCTCCTTACAAATTCTGCTCCATCTAAACCTCTGACACTAAGTGAATCTCAGTTAATGTTGTGAAAATTAAAATCTCCTATCACCACCCTGTTGCTCCAACATCTCTCCATAATCTGTTTACATATTTGTACCTCTGTCTCATGCTCCCTGTTGGGAGGCCTGTAGTACAGCCCCAACATTGTTACTGCACCCTTCCTATTTCTGAGCTCTGCCCATATTGCCTCACCGCTCGAGTCTTCCATAGTGCCCACCTTCAGCACAGCTGGGATATCCTCTCTGACCAGTATTGCAACTCCTCCACCTCTTTTACCTCCCTCTCTATCCCGCCTGAAGCATTGATATCCTGGGATATTTAGTTGCCAATCTTATCCTTCCCTCAACGAAGTCTTAGTAATAACAATAACATCATACTCCCAGGAACTAATCCAAGCCCTAAGTTTATCTGCCTTACCAACTATACTTCTCGCATTACAATAGATGCACCTCAGACCACCTGTCCCTCTGCTCCCTGCCTACTCTTCCCCTTACTCACACTGACTTCATTATCTAGGCCCTACAGACTTTAGTTACTACCTCCTTACTGTCCACTAACCTCCTCATTTGGTTCCCATCCCCCTGCCACATTAGTTTAAACCCCCCCCAACAGCGTTAGCAAAAGCACTCCATAGGACATTTGTTCCAGTCCAGCCCAGGTGTAGACCATCCAATTTGTAATAGTCCCACCTCCCC
>NC_057730.1:57711413-57713439 GCF_004010195.1 Chiloscyllium plagiosum | reverse complement strand
AGTCTCGTTTTAAACCACAGAAATGCCTATATACTCCCTTTAAAATTGAAACCCCGTAACTATAGCCCTTCCACTCTTTTTCCTGCCTTCTGTACAGCAGAGCCAGCCACGGTGCCATGAACCTGGCTATTGCTGCCTTCCCCTGGTGAGCCATCTCCCCCAACAGTATCCAAAATGGTGTGCCTGATTTGGAGGGTGATGACCACAGGAAACACCTGCACCACCTTCATGCTCTTGCTCTGCCATTTGGTCACTCATTCCCTTTCAGCAATCCTAATCTGCAGTGTGACCAATTCACTAAACATGCTATCCACGACCTCCTCAGCATCGCTGATGCTCCAAAGTGAGTCCACCCGCAGCTCCAGAGGTGTCATGCGGTCTAACAAGAGCTGCAGCTGGACATACTTCCTGCACATGAAGGAGTCAGGGACATCAGCTGCATCCGGAGCTCCCACATTGAGCAAGAGGAGCATAACATGGGTCTGAGATCTCCTGCCATTTTTAAACTTAAGCCTAACTTAGTCCACCTATAATATCAAATGATAAATGAAAAAAAGAATTTTTTTTTACCAATCACATGATAAAAAACAAATGAAAATCCTTACCTTATCAACACACCAAAGACTTTTTCTTTGGTTAGAGGAGGAGGGTGGATGGGAGCCACCACAAGTGTAGTGTCTCGGGTTCAGACACTGAATATATCAGTTCGCTCACCTTCCCAGAGCGCATCTCGACCACTCCCACTCAGCTCCTCACTCTCACAGCTGCCATTGTTACTGAAAATGGAGGCCGCTGACTCTTGAGGCAAGTCCTTTTAGAGGGAAACTTACCTTCCCAGCAGCCCCCTGGTCCTCAGACTCCCTGCTGCTGAAAATGGATGCTTTCTTAACTCCCCTGTTAACCTGTTCTGCCATCTTCAGGGATTTATGGACAAACATCCCAAGATCCCTCTTTTTCTCTGAGCCAGAGGAAGAAAGGGAAGAGATTTCTGCACCTTTGGCAATGATCTTTGCATCCTCACTGCCCAATAAAGTAGTGCCAAATGATTGGAGGGTGATAAACGTTATTCCCTTGCTCAGCAAAGGGAGTAGGGATAACCTGGGAATTACAGACCAGCCAGTCATAACTTGGTGGTGGGCAAATTATAAGAGAGGATTCTGAGAGACAGGATTTATGATTACTTGGAAAACCATAGTTTGATTAGAGATAGTCAGCATGGCTTTGTGAGGGACAGGTCATGCCTCACAAACCTTATTGAATTCTTTAAGAATGTGACAAAACATGTTGATGAAGGTAGAGTTGTGGATGTGGTGTATATGGATTTTACCAAGGCATTTGATAAGGTTCCCCATGATAGACTCATTCAGAAAGTAAGGAGGCAGAGGATACAGGGAAACCTGTCTGTCTGAATACAGAATTGGCTGGCTCATAGAAGACAGGGGTGGTGGTAGATGGAAAGTATTCAGCCTGGAGCTTGGTGACCAGTCGTCATAGAGTCAGAGATGTACAGCATGGAAACAGACCCTTCAGTCCAACTCGTCAACAGCAACCAGATTTCCCAATCCAATCTAGTCCCACCTGCCAGCACCCGGCCCATATCCCTCCAAACCCTTCCTAATCATATACCCCTCCAAATGCCTCTTAAATGTTGCAATTCTACCAGCGTCCACCACTTCCTCTGGCAGCCCGTTCCATACATGTACCACCCTCTGTGTGAAAAGTTGACCCTTAGTTGTCTTTTATATCTTTCCCTTCTCACCCTAAACCTGTGCCCTCGAGTTCTGGACTCCCCCATCCCAGGGAAAAGACTTTGTCTATTTATCCTATCCATGCCCCTCCATGGTTTTGTAAACCTCTATGAGGTCACCCCTCAGCCTCCGACACTCCAGGGAAAACAGCCCCAGCCTGTTCAGCCTCTCCCTGTAGCTCAAATCCTCCAACCCTGGCAACATACATGTAAATCTTTTCTGAACCCTTTCAAGTTTCACAACATCTTTCCGATAGGAAGGAGACCAGAATTGCATAC
>NC_057730.1:57696276-57708484 GCF_004010195.1 Chiloscyllium plagiosum | reverse complement strand
GTGGATGCTTTGGAGAGGGTGCAGAGAAGATTTACCAGGATGTTGCCTGGAATGGAGAGGAAGTCGTACGAGGCTAGGTTGAGAGTTCTCGGCCTTTTCTCGTTGGAACGGCGAAGGATGAGGGGTGACTTGATAGAGGTTTATAAGATGATCAGAGGAATAGGTAGAGTAGACAGTCAGAAACTTTTTCCCCGGGCACAACCGAGTGTTACAAGGGGACATAAATTTACGGTGAAGGGTGGAAGGTATAGGGGAGATGTCAGGGGTAGGTTCTTTACCCAGAGAGTGGTGGGGGCATGGAATGCGCTGCCTGTGAGAGTGGCAGAGTCAGAATCATTGGCGACCTTTAAGCGGCAATTGGATAGGTACATGGATGGGTGCTTAAGCTAGGGCAAATGTTCGGCACAACATCGTGGGCCGAAGGGCCTGTTCTGTGCTGTATTGTTCTATGTTCTATGTTCTAAGTTAATAGGGTTGTTAAGAAGGCGTATGGTGTGTTGGCTTTCATAAGCAGGGAGATTGAGTTTAAGAACCACGAGGTTTTGCTGCAGCTCTATAGAGCCCTGGTTAGACCACACTTGGAATATTGTATTGAGTTCTGGTCGCCTCATTATAGGAAGGATGTGGAAACTTTAGAGAGAGTGCAGAGGAGATTTACCAGGATGCTGCCTGGACTGGAGGGCGTGTCTTATGGAGAAAGGTTGATGGAGCTAGGGCTTTTGTCATTGGAGCAAAGAAGGATGAGAGGTGACTTGATAGAGGTGTACAAGATGATGAGAGGCATAGATAGAGTGGATAGCCTGAGACTTTTTCCCAGGGTGGAAATGTCTATCACGAGGGCATTTAACGTGATTGGAGGAAAGTTTAGGGGCGATGTCAGAGGTATGTTTTTCACACAGAGAATGATGGGGGCGTGGATTGCACTGCCAGCAGTGGGAGTAGAGTCAGAGACATTAGGAGAAAGTGATGACTGCAGATGCTGGAGATCAGAGTTGAGAGAGTGGTGTTGGAAACGCACAGCAGGTCATGCAGCATCCGAGGAGCAGGAGAATCGACATTTCAAGCATAAGCCCTTCATCAGGAATGAGGCTTGTGGGCTGGGGGGGCTGAGAGATAAATGGGAAGGGAGTGGGGCTGAGGGGAGGGTAGCTGAGAATGGAATAGGTAAATGGAGGGTTGGGGCTGATGGTGATAGGGTGGAGAGGAGGTGGAGCAGATAGATCACACCTTTCACCCTGACTTCAAATTCACCGGACCACCCCAGACACCTCCCTCCCCTCCTGGACATCTCCAGCGACCGACTAACCATAGACATCTACTACAAACCCACTGACTCCCACAGCCAATTGGACTACACCTCCTCCCACCCTGCATCCCAATAAAAAGCCATCCCTTA
This sequence comes from Chiloscyllium plagiosum, assembly GCF_004010195.1. Taxonomy (NCBI): domain Eukaryota; kingdom Metazoa; phylum Chordata; class Chondrichthyes; order Orectolobiformes; family Hemiscylliidae; genus Chiloscyllium; species Chiloscyllium plagiosum. The sequence goes on along the minus strand of NC_057730.1, from coordinate 57,707,088 downwards.
TTCCCAATTCCTCCACTCTGCTGGCCAATGTGATGACCAATTCCAACACAGAACATCCCAGATGGCCTCCTTCTTCAAAGACCACAATTTCCCTTCCCATGTGGTTGATAATGCTCTCCAGCGCATTTCCTCCACCTTCCACACCTCCGCCCTTCAACGTCCCCCTTCCCGAAGCAACAAGGACAGAACGCCCCTGGTCCTCACCTCCCAACCCACCAAACTCTGCGTACATCAGATCGTTCCCTGCCATTTCCACCACCTACAAGTAGACCCCACCACTAGGGATATATTTCCCTCCACATACCTATCAACGTTTCGGAGAGACCATTCCCTCCGCAACTCCCTTGTCAGATCCACACCCCCCACCAGCCCACACCCTAATCCTAGCACCTTCCCCTGCCACCACAGAGAGTGCAAAACCTGCGGCCACATCACTCCCCACACCTCCTTCCAAGGCCCCAGGGGATCCTTCCACATCTGTCAGAAATTAACCAGTACCTGTACAAATGTCATCTACTTTATCCATTGCACCCGATGTGGTCTCCTCTACACTGGAGAGACAGGACACCAACTTGTGGATCATTTCAGGGGACACCTGTGGGACATCTGCACCAACCAACCCCTCCGCCTCGTGGCTGAACACTTCAACTCCCCTTCCCACTCCACCAAGGACATGCAGGTCCTGCCTCCCCCCCCCGCATCACCAAGCCCTAACTATCTGATGCCTGGTGGAAGAACGCCTCATCTTCCACCTTGGGAACCCGCCAACCACACAGGACCAATGTGGATTTCACCAGTTTCCTCATTTCCCCTCCCCCACCACCTTATCCCAGTCCCATCCTTACAACTCAGCACCACCCTCTTGACCTGTCCATCATCTTTCCCATCTATCCACTCCATCCTCCTCTCTGACCTATCACCATCACCCCCACTTCCATCCACCTATCACACTCTCAGCTACCTTCCACACCCATCCACCCCCCACCCCACCTCTGGTCCCACGCTCCTCTCCCATTTATCTCTCAGCACCCCTTCCCACCCCAACCCACAAGCCTCATTCCTGCCCGAACATCGATTCACATGTTCCTCAGATGCTGCCCGATCTGCTGTGCTTTTCAACACCACAATCTCAACTCAGATACATTAAGGACATTTAAGCAACTCCTGAGTAAGCATGGATGATAGTAAAATGAAGGGTATGTAGGTTAGTTTGATCTTCAAGTCGGATAAAAGGTTGGCACAGCACCAAGGGCCAAAGGGCCTGTACTATGCTGTACTGTTCGATGTTCTATGTTCCTAGTGTCCCCCATTCGTTGAGTACTCCCTTGTCTTGTTCTTTCGTCCAAAGTGCATCACCTCACACCTTTCAGGGTTAAATTCCATCTGCCATGATCTGACCAATCTGTTTATATATCATCCTGTAATATTTTCCTCCTCACTATCATCCACTCAGTCAATCTTATATGTTATCCACAAACTTCTTACCCCATCCCACATCCTTGTCTCCATCATTTATAAATATCACAAAGAAGAAATGACCCAGCACTGATCCCTATGGTACATCAGTGCAGACCGGCCTCCAAGCACACAAACAGCCTTCTACCACCACACTCAGTCTCCTGTAACTCAGCCAATTTTGTTTCCAATGTGTCAAGTCACCAGGATCTCATCTGTTTTTATCTTCTTTCTCAGTTTCCCATGTCGTTCCTTGTCGAAGGCCTTGCTGAAAACCATATACACTACATCAATTTCCCTACCCTCATCCGAACACTTGGTCACCTCCTCACAAAGTTCCACCAGATTTGTTCAGCATGGTCTCCGTCTGACAAAGTGATGTGACTATCCCTGATCAAAGCTTGCCTCTCTAAATGGACATTAATTTTCTATTTCACTATTTTCTCCAATAATTTCCTTACCACTGATGATTGACTTACAGGTCTATAGTTCCCTTGTCTATCTTTATCCCCTTCTTGTAACATGGAAGTACATTTACTGTCCTCCAGTCCTCTGGCACCTCCCCTGTGGCCAGAGACAATTAAAAAACTCAGGTCAGGGCCACGGTAATTACCTTCCTCATTTCCCACAGCAGCCTGAGATACAACTCATCCAGATCTGGGGAATTGTCCATTTTTAGAACCATCAAAACTTCCCACACCTCCTCTCTTTTTATATCAATTTACTGAAGGACCTCACAGTTCATCTTCTCGAATTCTGTACATACAGCCTCCTTCTTCCAAGTAAAGACAAATGTGAAGAACGTATTTAACATTCCAACAATGTCCTCCAGTTACACTCACAGATTGCCCCCTTTGTCCCTACTGGGCCCCATTCTTTTCCTGGTTATTCTCTTCCCAGGGATAAACGTGTAGAATATCTTGGAATTCTCCCTAAACATCCCCACCAGCAAGGGTCATGTTTGATTGGCAGGGGGTTCACGTCTCTGGAAGAGGAGTTGTTGGGTCCTGGGTTGGGTGAGTGTCAGGGTATATTGTCAGGAGGCTGTTGGGTCACAGTGTGGAGGATGTAGTGGGTTTTGAGGGGAGGTGGTGTTGGGAATGTGTGAGGTAGGTGGGGAGTCAGTTTAACAGTTAATCAGAGTTTAGATTAGATATTTCATAGTCAAACCTTTTCTGATCAACTGTTAACATCAGTGGAACCCTCAATTTAAATGGAGACTTTTGGAAGGTTCCAGGCACAGGGGAATTCTCCAGCAGAATTGTCAGTTTCCTGGGTCATTCCTTCAGATGGAGGTTTCACAGGGTCCATGTGAGCACCTCCCACAGCAACTGGGCATCAAACTCCGACAATCCAAGGGTATGTTACGACATGATAAAGAATTTTTCAGAGTTTTTCTGAATATACTTTATGCTCATAGTTTCTCTCTCTCTGCTACCTTCTTCAGCATGTTAAATGTTTCAGGAACTGAATAAGGCAACACTGGGGTCATGCACAGGTTGATAATTAAAGTTCACTTGCTGAAACAAGATGCTGTCAATGTCCTGGTGTGAATGCAGGATCACATTGTTCCTCAGCTATGTGGATCATGTGGCTTTCTAAAGCAATCTGCACCGACAACAAAGATGCCTGGTCAGCCGTGTATTTGTGTGAAATAAACAGCAAATGACAATGATTCAAATGGCACAGCTAAAGTGTAGGAACTCCAGAAATGACCCAGCCAACCCTAACATGAGTGCAATACTCGCTGTGTGCTAAAAATGACCAGATTACCAACTTGGTCCACACTATACAGAGGTCTATTCAATGTGACCTGATTACTGTGCCCTCTTTTAAAAGGCACTATCTGAATCATATACATGTACAGCCATCAAATTATATTTGACCACAAAAGCCAATGGCTAAAACAGTGCCATCAGACACTGGGTTGCAAAAACTGTGAATGTATATAATTGTGCATTCATTTTCCAGAGAATCCCTACAGTGTGGAAACAGCCTAAGTCCACACCAATCTTCCAAAGAATATCCCAGCCAGACCCCTACACTATCACTCTACACATTTACCCCTGACTAATGCACTAACCTATACGTCCCTGAACACTATGGGCAATTTAGCATGGCCAATTCACCTGACCTGCACATTTTTGGACTGTGGGAGGAAACCCACGCAGACACGGGGAGAATGTGCAAACTGCACACAGTCAGTCGCCTGAGGCAGGAATTGAACCCGGGTCTCTGGCACTGTGAGGCAGCAGTGCTAACCACTGAGCCACCGTGCTGATGTTTTCATGTCAGTAAAAATCTGTGAACAAATGCTTCATCGGTTTAAGATGTCACACTTTTCAGATTCACTATCTTAATATGTAAATAGTTTCTTAAAGATTTAATCACTATTACTGTAGTCAATAAATCACTTGATGATTAATGAATTAACCCTAATGTTTTAATTAAAGTATTTTTCTCAGATGAAGAAGCAAAGATTTCACATTCCCAACACACTCCAACCTTGCAGCCTCTGTTACCTTCAGCTTATTGAAAATTCTGCTGTTCACTTTCTAACTCAATACTAATTTATTTTCACACATCATGTCTATGTTCACTGACCTGCACTCATCTGCGATTGTCTTGGCTCTAAAACTACCTCCTTTATCTTGAAGGTTGTTCATTGCCTCGGTCCTCCTTCTGTGTGTAATCTTCTCCATCCTGAACCCTGCTTCGATCACTGCCCTTCTCTAGTGTTGGCCCCATCCATGTCTCTGCTTTTAATTGTTTTAACATTGGCTGTCACGCCCATGGCCTCAGTGCTCTCTCTCTCTCTCTCTCTCTCTGCTTAAATTCACCCTCTTTGACCAAGCTATTGGTCACCTGCTGTAATGTCTCCTTCTGTTGCTCAGTGGCATTTAACAGTAAAAGCCTCCAGCAACTACCATTTAAATAAGCAGCTGGTACTCCTTGTACATAGAATAAAGAACAGTACAGCTCAGAAACAGGCACTTCAGCCCACCATGTTGTGCCAAATATGATGCCAATTAAACTAATCCCTTCTGCCTGCCTTTTGTTCATATCCCTTATTCCATACATATTCATGTGCTTATCTAAAAACCCCTTAAACAGCTACCATGTCAGCCTCCACTACACATAGCAGACTCCTACCAATCTCCGTGTAAAAAACCTGCCCCTCACATCTCCTTTGAACTTTCCCCCTCTCACCTTAAATATATCCCCCCTTGTTTTAGACATTTCAACTCTGGGAAAAAGATTCTGACTGTGAAACCTATACACAGAGTCATACAGCACCGAAGCAGTTCCTTCGGTCCATCCAGTCCATGCCAAACATAATCCCAAATTAAACTAGTCCCACCTGTCTGCTCCTGGCCCATATTCCTCTAAATCTCTCCTATTCATGCATTTGTCCAAATGTCTTGTACCCACAGCCATCACTTCCTCAGGAAGTTCATTCTACATGCGAAGCATCCTCTGTGTAAAAAAAAAGTTTCTTCTGTCTTTTTTTAAATGTCTCTCCTCTCACCTTAAAAGTGTGCCCCCTATCTTGAAATATCCCATTTGAGGGAAAAAATAACTACCATTAACCCTATCTATACCTCTCATTATTTTATAAACTTCTATCAGGTCACCTCTCAACCTCTGACGCTCCAGTGAAAAGAAATCCCAGCCTATCCAGCCTTTCTCTATGAGTTAAATCTTCATTATCCAGTAACATCCTGAATGAACTCTTTTCCCAATTTGTTTTTATTCCCTAACTTCCGAATATTAAAACGTATACTGTTCTTACTGAAACCAACTGGGGGGACCCTCCTGAATGAAGTGAAATAATTCTTTAACAACATGCTCTGGCAAGAGGAAGTACGGAAAAGGAACTGGAGAAAGGAATGTCAATGATCTCGGGGCCAAGGACCAATTCCACTTCCCGGAAACACCTGCCAAGTGTGTGGTGGGAGATGTGGCTTCAGGATCGGGCTCATCAGACACACAAGGACCCACAGGTCCCAGGACCAGTGACACAGAATCTCCTGGGTGGACAATCAGACACGTTAGGGAGTGATTGTGGATACCAACTGTCCACTGTTTCAGGTGATTACATAGAAACATGAAACAGGCGCAGGAATAGGCCATTCGGCCCTTCAAGCCTGCTCTGTCAATCATTATGATCATGGCTGATCATCCAACTCTGTTTCTTTGAACCCTTTAGCTCCAAGTACGATATCCAACTCCTTGAAATCCTGCAGAATTTGTCCTCAACTGCTTTCAGTGGTAGTGAATTCCGCAGGCTCCCCACTTACTGGGTGAAGACATTTCTCCTTATCTCAGTCCACAATGCTTTCTGATGTATCCTTGGACTGTAAGCCCTGGTTCTGGACTCTGCCACCATCAGGAACACTCTTCCTGTGCCTCCCCTGTCTAGACTAGTTGGACTTTATAGCTTTTTAATGAGACTCTCCCTTCATTAGTTTGAACTCTGGACAAATGTTCTTGTATCTATTCAGAAAGGTAAAAGTACACTTTGCGATTTATTCAACTCTAATTTTCTTAATTGAGCTGCATGTATTCACTGAATTAAACATTATTGCCCATATAGAAAATACAGAATTTGTTCTGCATTAATGCAATCAATCCACTTTTTAAAATTATGTTTGGCATTTCAGAGAAGAGTTGCATTTTGTGGGGACTGAAAATATGTGAAATAGATTAGCTTTAAAACGATAAATCCCCATTTGTATTTCAAGACAGTTAATCCAGTTAAAAGTTGAACCATGAGCTGGCTAGTTTGTTCTCTCCAATTAATGATATTAATAAAAATCTTTAGTTCACTTACAAAGAAAGGCTTCATTATAATTTGGGTATTCTACAGCTGCTGTGTGAACAATTCCCTGATCATGTTCTTTATAAAAGTGCTTTTCAAAAATGTGGGAAGTTGCTCTGAAACAAAGTTCAAATCAAACCAGCAGTGCCAAACTGCTCATCTGTATCTTTAACTTTTAATAAAACCATGTAACATGTCATAAAGCCAATTACAAAGCCCCCCAGCCTGTCTATGTTCAACTGTGTGACACAGTGGCTCAGTGGTTAGCACTGCTGCCTCACAGCGCCAGGGACCCGGGTTCGATTCCAGCCTTGGGTGACTGAGTGGAGTTTGCACATTCTTCCTGTTACTGTGTGGTTTTCCTCCCATAGTCCAAAGATGTGCAGGTTAGGTAGAATGGCAATGGGAAATACAGGGTTACAGGGACAGGCTGGGATGCTCCTCAGAGGGTAGGTGCAGACTTGACAGGCTGAATGGCCTCTTTCTGCACTTTATGGATTCTATGATTGTACACTCTGATCTAACAGATGTTTATACGAATAACAAGCGCTCTTTAATTCTGACTTATTCACCCTCAACACTCTCGCTCAGATAAATTTGAAAGGGAAGGTATTTAATAGTACTGAAAATGAAAGAAGCAGAAATTGGTATTTACCAGTTGATCATGTGATATACTGGAGCTATATTACACATTGGGTGGAATGTTAAACATTGGCAGAGTGCCCTTTCTGGTGGGCTTGATGGCACCTTTCTCATGATAGCCCCGAGTGAAGTTTCCCACGCTCATTCTCAAACTCATTAGTCATGGTGCCCTGCTCATCATATTCTCCCCCTCACCACAGGTGGGAATACTGACAGAGGGGACCCAGAGGGGGGTTGACAAGAAAGATTCTGCGGATGAAGAGTTTGTCAAATGAGGAATGATTGAGGATGCTGGGTCTGTACTTGATGGAAGTTAGGAGGATCAGGGGGATCTGATTGAAACGTACAGAATACTGAGGCACCTGGATAGAGAGGATATGGAGAAGATGTTTCTACAAAAAAGAGAGACTAAGACCTGAGGGCACAGCCTCCTAGTGAAGAGATGACCTTTTTGAATGAGATAGGTGGCTCAGTGGTTAGCACAACGCCAGGGACCCAGGTTCAATTATACCTTCAGTCAACTGTCTGTGTGGAGTTTGCACATTCTCCCCGTGTCTGTGTGGATTCCTTCCACAGTCCAAAGATGCACAGAATAGGTGGATCAGTGGTGCTAAATTGCCCATAATGTTTAGGGATGTGTAGGTTATGTGCATTTGTTAGGGATAAATGGAGAGTAATAGGGTAGGGGAATGGGTCTGGGTGGGTTACACTTCGGAGAGTCGGTGTGGACATGTTTGACCGAATGGCCGGTTTCCACCCTGTTGGGATTCTATGATTCTATGACTTTCTTCAGTTAGAGGGTGGGGAATCTGTGGAACTCCATTGCTGCAGAGGGCTGCGGCGGCCGGGTCATTGAGTGTATTTACGATAGAGTTAGGTAGGGTCTTGATTGTTAAAGAAATCAAGGGTTACGGGAGAAGGCAGGAGAATGGGGTTGAGAAACATATCAGTCAGGATTAAATGATAGAGAAGATTCATGGGCCAAATGGTCTAATTCTGCTCCTATTTTGTATCTTCTCGTCTCTCACTGTTCACCGTTCAACAATGATTTGGAAAAGGGGACTTTTTACTCTTGAGGTTCGAGAGGCTCCTCACTGGCTATCTCCTGTGAATCTCCCAACATTGTCACCAATGCCTATCTCCCTCCAGGGCTGGGAGGAGCCCACTCATTCACATCGACTTTAAACAATAAGCTATCTCATTAAGTTTTGTTACATTTATTATTAAGCATTATATCTGGAATAAAAGAGAGATGAGTTATATTCACCCAATAAATAGTACATCCATGTGTACACATCAGATAAACAATCTGGTTTTCAATCTGGTATCTGGCTGTTCCTGATTTCATTTGGTGAATTTGATGATATCGATCTGGTCTGATGGCTTGCCTTTCTCTACTGCTCTTCCAATCCATATTTGCAAGCTGACTCATATTCTTATTATATTGGACTGCAAATGAAAGTTAAATCTGCCATAAATCACAAAACATGTTGCACAGGGTATGTAGGCAATCATTCTCACAAAAAGCAAAATACACAGCTGTTCACTGAGTAACATTGTTCCAAGATGATCTCAGACTCTGGCTTCTGTCCAGCCTTTTGCTGCCAGTATCTTTGGTACAATCAGCGAATTAACCATTATGTAAACAGCTTTAATGTTTATTTCTGCTGAAGAACGACATTCTTATACAGTTAATTTACAGAAATAAATGTTATTCTAGAAAATACAAAGAAAATCCAGGTTGCCGGGCTATTCTCTACCTAGTAATGTACAGGATACCATGAAGTGATTTGTACCACAAGTAAAAACTACAGGAAGTGATTAAACAATTTAAATTAAACAGAACCCCATTTGGTAAAATGGAAAATTGATGCTTTATTAATGTTTTCCCAGTGGCTGTCACAATCTCATTATTTGCTTTTTGATTTAGGGTGTAGGGTGTAGGTTTGTAGCTCAGGTTGAGGTTTTGGGTGTAGGTTTGCTCGCTGAGCTGTAGGTTTGAGATCCAGACGTTTCATTACCTGGCTAGGTAACATCATCAGTGGTGACCTCCAGGTGAAGCGAAGCTGTTGTCTCCTGCTTTCTATTTATATGTTTGTCCTGGATGGGGTTCCTGGGGTTTGTGGTGATGTCATTTCCTGTTCGTTTTCTGAGGGGTTGATAGATGGTATCTAGATCTATGTGTTTCTTTTTTAAATACCTGAAGACACTCTTGCTTGTTTGTTTTTTATGTTTCTTGCTGATTTTCTTTCATGATCAATTTTCTTCCTTTCTGTTAGTTTTTTTAGCCAAAACTTTTTCTAAAAGTTCCAAATTCTCATTTACCACAACCACCTGATGAAGGAGCGTCGCTCTGAAAGCTAGTGCTTCCAAATAAACCTGTTGGACTATAACCTGATGTTGTGTGATTTTTAACTTTGTCCACCCCAGTCCAACACCGACATCTCCAAATCATTTACCACTTCGTGCACCTCAGTTTTTGATTGGAACACTTTGTAACTCTTGTTTTTTAATTCTTTGATTCTGACTGTATTAGAGGAGTACTTGAGGATATTTGTTCATTTCGAACACGAAAACCCATTTTCACTCTTCCACACCTTAACTTACAGCCATTTCACATCGCCATTTTTCTTTCATCACAGTTTAACTCCACTGCCTTTTGCACTGAGTCACCACTATCTGTTTTTATGAGGAACCACCTAGGCAGAGCATTTAGCAGAGAGTGTGGATTAGAAATCCAGTCACAAATACCTGAGTCCCAGAGAGGGTTTCTAAACAACATCGTCCCCTCCCCGGTCGGATGAAGTCATTCCTGATCATGGAGTGACCTTGTGCAGAACCAGAAGCTGTCCAACCCAATGTGTAACCACCGTGTAATCAACCACTGAGAGGGGGAGGGAAGGAGGGAGGGAGAGAGGGAAGGAAGGAGGGAGGGAGGGAAGGAAGGAGGGAGGGAGGGAAGGAGGGAAGGAGGGAGGGAGGGCGGGAGACGGCTCTGATGCTGAGGGCTGTGGGATGATACTGAGTAACAGCAACCCGACAGCAAGACACCTGAGACATCACCCGAGAGTGACCTAGAATAACACTGCCCTATCCATAGGGCAGAGTGCAGAGTGAGATTGGAGAGTGAGATTGGAGTTTGAAGCATTGGTCTAGCTAACTGTTTTCACCTGTCTGTGTGTTCATCCAATTGAGAACACCTGCCCATGTAAAATAAAGTTTATCTGTTTGTGGATACATTGGAGACAGTTCCGGGAGAGGTTGTGGGGACATTAGAGAGTTAGAGTCATAGAGTCATAGAGTCATAGAGATAGATGTACAGCATGGAAACAGACCCTTCGGTCCAACTCGTCCATGCTGACCAGATATCCCAACCCAATCTAGTCCCACCTGCCAGCACCCGGCCCATATCCCTCTAAACCCTTCTTATTCATATACTCATGCAAACGCCTCTTAAATGTTGCAATTGTACCAGCCTCCACCACATCCTCTGGCAGCTCATTCCATACACGTACCACGTGTAAATGTTGCCCCATAGGTCTCTTTCCCCTCTCATCCTAAACCTATGCCCTCTAGTTCTGGACTCCCCCACCCCAGGGAAAAGACTTTGTCTATTTACCCTATCCATGCCCCTCATAATTTAGTAAACCTCTGTAAGGTCACCCCTCAGCCTCTGACCGCTCCAGGGAAAACAGCCCCAACCTGTTCAGCCTCTCCCTGTCGCTCAAATCCTCCAACCCAGGCAACTTCCTTGTAAATCTTTTCTGAACCCTTTCAAGTTTCACAACATCTTTCCGATAGGAAGGAGACCAGAATTGCATGCAATATTCCAACAGTGGCCTAACCAATGTCCTGTACGACCGCAACATGACCTCCCAACTCCTGTACTCAAT